>NC_068291.1:29146678-29389178 GCF_025860055.1 Xyrauchen texanus | reverse complement strand
GCCAAAAGTACCAAAACCTGGTTCAATGACCATGGTATTACTGTGCTTGATTGGCCAGCAAACTCGCCTGACCTGAACCCCATAGAGAATCTATGGGGCATTGCCAAGAGAAAGATGAGAGACATGAGACCAAACAATGCAGAAGAGCTGAAGGCCGCTATTGAAGCATCTTGGTCTTCCATAACACCTCAGCGGTGCCACAGGCTGATAGCATCCATGCCACGTGTTACGAGTGAAGGCAGCGAAGGCAGATGAGGAGACTGGATCTAAATGCAAACTACTTTATTTGACAATTAAGAAACACAAAGGAAAACCCTCAATGGGGAAAATAAACATAAAACTGGAAACACGAAGAGAACAACACTGAGAAAACGGGCAGGGAACACATAACAGGCTAACAACATTCAACGATTGACAGCGACGAAACAAACAGACAGGGTTTAAATACATGGACATAGGGAGACAAGAACCAATGAACAAACAGAACTCAAACAAGATAACAAGGTGATAAACTAAAACCAAAGACAGCTAACGAGGGCGGGTGAAAACAATGAACAGAGCATGCAAAGGCTGACAGGAAAACTATGGAACTAAAAGGGTGACAAAAGTGAAAACCACGGAACTACAAAAGTGACACAAATGACAAACAAAGGGCAACGGTGAAACAAGACAAGGTATACATAACAGAACAAAGGGCAACGGTGAAACAAGACGAGGTATGCCTAACACCACGCTGCATTGAGGCAGTAATTAATGCAAAAGGGGCCCAAACCAAGTACTGAGTACATATGCATGATTATACTTTTCAGAGGGCCGACATATCTGTATTTAAAATCCTTTTTTTTTATTGATTTCATGTAATATTCAAATTTTCTGAGATTCTGAATTTGGGGTTTTCATAAGCTGTAAGCCATAATCATAAAAATTATATCAAATAAAGGCTTGCAATATCTTACTTTGCTTGTAATGAGTCTATATAATATATTAGTTTCACATTTAAGTTGAATTACTGAAATTAATGAACTTTTGCACGATATTCTAATTTTTCGAGTTTCACCTGTGTGTGTATATATATATATATATATATATATACACTAGAGGTCGACCGATATTGTTTTTTTCAGGCCGATGCCGATCTTTTGAAATCCAGGTCGGCCGATTTATTTTGGCCGATATGTGCTTGTTTTTAACCTCTTATTTGAACCTTTTATTTGAAAGATAAAATGTAACACAAATAATTACTTAAGATAGACAAAATTTCTCAACAAATACATTTATTGAACACTTGACCAATCTGCACTTGACACTTAAATTAAAAATGTATAATGTAAAAACATATTGTATAAATAATGTATAACAAATATATTAAATAAACAAAGCAGGTGTTATGAACTGCTCCGAGACACGAAGGTTGAGATCCAAATGCAGCTTTAATTAAGGGACAATCCAGACACGTAATCCAATATTCAGAGCATCCAAGAGAAGCACAGGCATAACTAGGGATTGGTATCGGTAAGGTTTTAATGGTATTACTATCTTACCGATACTGCTTATCGATCCGGTACTTCAACTGTATTCTTAACGGTTCTTTTTGTTATAATATATTATTAAACAAAGATAAACGTTATATAGGCACAGTGATTTATTTTCAGGAAGGTCTACTAACATTACTGTTCAGGTGTGGTCTAAAAAGAAATCTAATAATCTAGTAATCAATTGTAAAATAACACTGCATAGTTTATCATAGATAGATTAATGCTTATTAATGCAAAGTTATTCATTCAAGAGCTGTAAGTGATTTCCTCTTTGCCTTTTGTTGTTTGATTCGCAGTAATGGCTCAATCGTCAGCATGTTTATTAGACAGCTTCTCCTTTATAAGACCGAGTCTAATAGGCTCCTGATGCACCATATTTTCTCCCAACTATTTCCATAACTACGTCCATTTAAGACATAAACTGTGTTTAAGTGACTCTCCAAGCCGGTCGTTTAGACATATTTTTGTGTATAGTTGATCGTTTAGATGCGCACATGAAACCCAAAGTAGCCTATACTTTGCTTGTCTCGTTGCGGTGTATTTCGGAGCGCGCGCCGCCTTGGGAACGGTATCTCTTGCGCTCTTTTTATTATTAAACGTGTCCCGCAATTTAGCAACAGTAGCTAGACTGCATTTTACAACAATCACCGATCGTGCTGATTCTAACGTTAAGTTTGAGTTTTAGGGAGAAATGTCAGTGCACCGCTGTGAAGGGAAGGAAGTTGTGCTAGACAGAATGCGGCTTATGTATAAATATTCTTTTTATAATCTTTGGAAGGCGAAATCTAAAATAAAATCAGACTACCGTAATTTCCGGACTATAAGCCGCAACTTTTTTCCCACGCTTTGAACCTCGCGGCTTATACAATGACGCGGCTAATATATGGATTTTTCCCGCTTTCATATTTTATAAAAAAAAATTAAAAAAAAAAAACATTCTGTGACGTGCTCAGTTTTTTGGCAGCGTGAAGCTTTCATTAGACCAATGAAATTGCCGAACGGGTTAAGGTCAAAACAACTTTTTTTGTTTACTGTTTAGATTAAATCGAGCGCGCTCAAACTTCCCATCATTATGATTACGGTAGTAATTTTGTCACCCTCACCATGGCAAAGACATGGAGAAATGCATATGATGCTGCTTTCAAGTTGAAGGCGAGTGATCTGGCTGTTGGAAAAGGAAATAGAGCTGCTGCACGGGAGCTTGGTCTAAATGAGTCTATGATAAGACGCTGGAAACAGCAGCGCGAGGAATTGACTCAGTGCAAAAAGACAACTAAATCTGAGGTTATTCAACTCCGACACCGAAGGAGATGACTTCAGTGGTTTCAGTGCACAGGACGAGGAAGATAGTGACCAATGACTTTCTTGGTAGGCTACTGTTTACTGCAAATGTTTTATTACAAGCCGTGTGTGGCAGCGGGCGTGGTCAAGCGCCCGTCCGAGAGAAAAGCGGTAAGGGCGCTTACACCTGCGCTTAAATTATGTCTAACACCGGTGTCTAATTTCAAGTGCCCTGCTTCACGTGTCCTTCTTGGGAAAACTGTCACACGGGCACCAGTGTGACAGTTTTCAGCAGGGCACTTGACGTTCCAGGTAAGGCTTTTAATGGCCACAGCAATGTTTACAATCAATTTTATAAAGTTTCTCAATTCTTCTATGCGCCAACACTAGACTGACGTGTGTCACTCTCTCAGCTCTGTGGCTGCTGCCTTTTTATGCCGCTCTCCCCATGCTTACTGAAATTAGACACTGGTGTTAGACATAATTTAGCTCAGGTGTAAGCGCCTTACCGCTTTCTCTCCCGGACGGGCGCTTGACCCACGCCCCCGTTTCGTTAAAGCCTATTTATTTTTGTTACAAGCCGGAGTAAAGTTAATTTGTTTCAATGTACCGGTACGCACCTGCGGCTTATAGACAGGTGCGGCTTATTTATGTTCAAAATAATATTTTATTTAAAAATCAGTGGGTGCGGCTTATATTCAGGTGCGCTCAATAGTCCGGAAATTACGGTAATATCACAGATCTAAACCAGGCTATGTTTGAATGTTTAGTTCTGTCACTCATTTAGCAGGGCTGTGTTGTGCTCGCTGTGCGCGAGATCTCTCTCTCTCTCTCTCTCTCTCTCTCTCTCTCTCTCTCTCTCTCTCTCTCTCTCTCTGACTGCGAATAGCTAAATTGCATCACAGACAAATGGTTTCATAGAATTATTATACATAGAAATGGCTGGCGAGATAAAATAACTTTCTCTTTATAGCAATAATAAATGTATTTTCTTCATTTCTCCAGTACCGACAGCAGAAGCGATAACGTCCGAGCTTACCAAAGCCAGTCCTTCAATAGCCTATAGCGCGTTGGTATCTTTTTTTTGATTACTTATTTCTCTGCATTGAGTGACAACCCTCTCAAATATAAGACACACAAACAGAACAAATAAAAGTCTCAGATTCACTGTCTGTAATTGCAAAATTCTTGCTTACTTATTGTGACATGATAGCAACCCTTCTGCTGTGATAATGCAACTTCAACTACGCTATCAATATCCAAAGTAGCCGAACGTCATGTCGCGTTTTTTTTCAAAGTTGGCAGTAAAATATCAAAAGTTTTTAATTAAATATAAAGAAGTTATACAAATTTAATCTTTACCGTTTTCTCCAAGGAATTTAGCTCCTTCCTTAGGCATTGGATGAGGTCTGCTCACTCTGCTGGAAAATGACTCTAGGGGCAGCGTGCGTCGAACACGTGTTCCACAACAACACTTGGCTGCCCACAGATGCGCCTGCCTAATAATCGGCTTGATATACTTTGATATTGGCCGATGCCGATTATGTAAAAAAATGCTAAAAATCGGCCGATTAATCGGTCGACCTCTAATATATACACACACACGCACAACTTTCCAGCGTGTGTGTGTGTGTGTGTGTGTGTGTGTGTGAGTGAGTGACCGTGGCTGTAAACAAAGCCTATTGGCTATTTTTTAAAATGGGAGAAATGTTTTTAATTTTTTTTGATAATCATCATTGACTGTCAATTTAGCTTAAAGGGTAACTAAACCCCTGCTCAGAGTCTAACTCCACCTACTAGCAATATTTGAAAAATGCTCGAAAAGTGGGCAGACCCCAGCGGGGATAGAGGGGACGAACCGAGGGCGGGGATGAGCGGGGGGGCGTGCACCTGAGACCCGTAGTGACAGATTAATTGACAGCTGCTGTCAAACTCTAAAATGGAGAGTGACTGGAGTGACGCAAGTAGCTTTGCCACGGAGCGGGGTCTTTTGAATTCGAGGACCTTTCTCCCCCACCTTCACCTTAAGTGGAGGAGGGTGAATTGTCTGTGGACACAGGGCTGGAGCCATATCAATTCGAGCCGCTGGCTCAAACTGCGGTTTTAACTCCCTGTTGAGCATCCGAGTGCGCATTCACCTTCACTCGCGTGCAGGAAAAACAAACGAAACGCTGTTCAGTGATGTTTATCCTTTTAGCAGGATTTTTATTTAGCAAGCTTCACTTGAACATAACATCAGTTAGCTGTTCTCTCAACTTAGAAGAATGTGACGTAAAGTGTAACGTCATCATGTACAAAACCATATCTCCAAATAAAACTATACAGGTAGTCAATACCGTAATACAATGTATAAGGGTGCAATACGCTTAACACTCCCGCGATCGCGAACGCAGCGCTTGTCGGCCCCAGAGGATTAACTTTAGCCTAACCATAAATTGTGATTCAAATATATATGATCACTCACCTCAAGACGCCGCTGCGGTGGTGGAGTCCATGCAGGAGGAGCAGCGTTTGGCACTGCGTCGCTTTCAGCACGAGCTGTTTGGAGAAGCCCATTTCCACCTCCATTGCGTTGGAGAAGCAATCCGCGTAAAATGCAGTTTGCACACTCCTACAGCTCTAGGCGGAAATCGCGGTCTTCCAGAACAAGGACGTGCAACCCCTGGCTCTAATTTCCAAGTCTATATGGAAAGCAATACAGTCCAGCAGTGCTGTTGCAACCAGCAACATTACACCTACGTACCATCCTGACCACTGTACTAAATACAGATATTCTACGCTAACTTGAAGCTATCCTAACTGACGCAATACTATGCTACTAACTAACTATGCTTCTAACAATACTACACTAACAAATATGCTAATTAACTACCTAGGCTACACGAAATAATCTAAATAACTATATAAATGCTATGCTAAATAGATGCTTAAATACTCTATCCTGATCCTTTTCAATACTCGCAATTCCAACTCCTGACTCGCTACAGTGGTTTTGACGAAACGAGATGGTTTTTATACTGCCATGGGCGTGGTAGCTGGAACCTGCTTACGTCAGCTGTCACCGCTTACGTCACGAAGTACCGCAAACAGCCAATAGGAAAATTCAACTGCAGTAGCCACCGTTCAACCTGAAGAGGGCAGCACTCAGACGTTTTTACACCATATATTGTAGAATTAAAACACTTTATACACAAATGTCAAAAACATTACTTGAATCAATGACTAATACTAATAAAGCCCCATTCTTACAGATCATTAACTAAAAAAAGTTGGTTTAGGGTTTAGTTACCCTTGTATTGAACCTGGAATATTCATTTGATTTATAGGAAACAAGAAAGACCTGGTTCAGGGGCATTTCAGGGGGAATATCTCTTGGTTGACCTGTCAAAAGGCTGGTGTAAAAAATTATAAGCTTAACCTTTTGTGTTTAAACTAGGGCTGTCGATTTAACACTGGTAGCAGTTGGTCTGTAACCACAAACAATAATACATCTAAAACATCTCTTTGGGAACATTGAAAGAAACTTTAAGTCAGAGGTTTTCTCAGCTTGTGCTTGTGTTGGCCACAGTTCTCTAATTTGAGAGCCAAGTAACATTGTTTGTGCACAAACTCTGACACGAGAGAGCTTACTTTCTCTTCTCAGACATGACCTGAAAACTGCAACATCATGGAAGCCATAGTGAGAAAAATGTGTTTCTAACTACTAGAAAGCAGAGCATATAAGAGGGAGATAACAATAGTATGTGTGTGGGTGTGCGTAAAGTGGATATAACTAAAGCATTTCTGAATCTATAAATCACATATACACATACTGTATCTGCCCTGGTGGCCAAAAGTTTGGAATAATGTACAGATTTTGCTCTTATGGAAAGATATTGGTACTTTTATTCACCAAAGTGGCATTCAACTGATCACAATGTATAGTAAGGACATTAATAACGTGAAACATTACTAAATACATTTCAGAACTTCTTAAACTACTTCAGAGTTCTCATCAAAAATCCTCCTTGTGCAGCAATGACAGATTTGCAGATCCTTGACATTCTAGCTGTCAGTTTGTCCAGATACTCAGGTGACATTTCACCCCACGCTTCCTGTAGCACTTGCCATAGATGTGACTGTCCTGTCGGGCACTTCTCACACACCTTACAGTCCAGCTGAGCCCAAAAAAGCTTAATGGGGTCAAGATCCACAAAACTTTTTCTTTTTTTTTCTCTCTCGTTCGTTCATACAATTTGTCCTACTTAAAGTAAAATGTCATATGGTCTAATTATAAACAAAGGTTTTTATTTATATATCATTTCTCAGGGTGATTAATGACAGCATTATCACAAGAGAGTTTGTGTGTTTGGATAAGTCTCAAAACTGACTGTGTTTTTTATTTCAAGCGTGTTTACTCTGGCTAATTCAGTCTGCATTGTCAATGACTGGAGTAATTGTATCAAGTTCCTGTAGTTATCGCTCTGTTTCTCTTTCTGTTAATGTCTCTTGCAGTCATCTGTCCCTTTTGCACTCATTCTGTTTCTTCCTCATTGTGGTCTGTGTGGCACAGTTTCTGCCTATGCTTTGTAACCATTGATTTCTTGAAATCATCACTGCAGTACCTTACAAACTCGTTGTACGTGGTGTGTGTTAGACAGGCTGTTCATTATTGCATTTAGATGGCAGGTGGTGTTTTGATGTGGTTTTAAAGGAATATTCTGGGTTTAATCAAATTTAAGATCAATCGATGGCATTTGTGGCATAATATTGATTACCACAAACTTTTAACTTGTCCCTCCTTTTCTTTCAAAAAAATCTAATAAATACTTACAGGCACTTACAGTTAGTGATTGGATACTTTTACTGACTTAGGAGTTTTTATCTCATCAGCAAAATGAACAAATCTTTATTCAAGTAATTTTGTTCATTTGTCACAGGAAAAATTAATTATTAGTACATCTCACGACTGGGTCATTCTGAGTCTTTCGTTCATTTTGTCATGTGACATCTACTAGGCTAAGATGGACATAGATCGTACAACTAGGTGATGCTTCATGAAGGAAAAGATCAACGACAGTTTATTCAAACTAATAAAATATTGGACATTTGCGGCCACATCAAAATGTGCGAATCACTCTCTGAGAGTACTCGTTCTTCCCGAGTCATATAAAAGATTCATTCGAAATGAACTGATCATTCATGAATAACTCATCACTACTTACAATGAAAGTGAATGGGCCCAATCCATAAATGTTTAAAAGGTTTAGCCACAAGACATAAACAATATGCATGATTTTAATTTGATAAAATAGTTTACTAAACTTTTCTGTTGTAAGGGGGTCCACCTATTGGTCAAATGGCAGCTTCCAATAGCATGGATGAAGGTCTCCTGTGTGTTCTGTCTTATCGTGCACATTTAATAATACTTTGATTATTAGATTTGAGTTCCATGTTTTATAAATCGTATCATTTATTGTTTTCTTTATTTCATCTAACTCATTTATGAAAAAAACCTTGTTAATGTATCTATGCTTTTGAATTTAAGTTTTGTATCTGATTATTTTGGTAATTCTCTCTTCTAGATTGTATTTGTTATTTGGGTCCTGTGCCGGCCAGAAGCAGGCCCTTTAACTACAAACTCATCAGTTTCAGATATTAGTAAGTTTTAGACTAAGTACTTATAGGTTCTTGGTTTTACACGTTTAGTCTTTTTTTGGCTAAGTTCAATCATAGATTATTGACTCATTGTTTAGCCCCAGTCAATAAAGTTCTGTTTTTACAGATTCTCTGTTTTATTCTACTTGGCCAAGTCCTGTTATAGGTTGTCGGTTTGCCGTTTAGACTTTTACTTAACTAATGGGGTTCTTCTGAAGTAGCTTAATTAAGCAAACTCTGACCATAGATTAGTAGTTAATAAGAAATATACTAAAAACAGTCCTTCAGTCCTTCCACAATTTATTTTACCAGGTAATGTTAATACATTAAAACAATCCAATTAAAATAATAAATCAAACTCAAATTCATCTATTAATAATATAGTTAAAGTTACATTCCATTCAAACATTTTCCAAACATAAGAAATTCAAATTGTAATTACCTGGTAGAGAAAGTCTACACACTTTGTCTGTGTGGGTCAATCTGGCTACAGAGAGACCCGGGTTTCCTTGCCAACTCCCCTTAAATACTAAAATACTCCTATTGTTATTTCAGATGTGTAGGTTTGATATTCTCCAGATTTTGACAGATTTTTCAGTTTAATGTGATTACATGTTATGCTAAATGAGATCAAACGACTATTAGACAATGAAAGTTTTCGATAATGTCGACTAAACGTTTCAGCCCTAATGCAAATAATAATATGGTTTTAAACTCACCTGCTTTATTTGCTTGAATAAATCCAGGTGTCTGTCTTTCAGGTGCTTTATTAAGTTTGATGTGTTTCCTCCTTTCATCAGAAAATTATGAAAGCAGCATTTACAAATAGGTTTTTGCTGATCTATGATGTTTCCCTTTTCATCAGCCTCAAATCCAAAGAATTTCCAAACCTGGCTTTTTCCACTTTTCTTTTCGACAAGATTAAGTTGAGACTCCGCAGCAGCAGCTACTTTGCTTGTCGTCATTTTTGCTTGTTGTGAGCGTTCAAAAGTTCCCGACTGTGATTGGGAACCGGGTAGACCTGGTACTCTGTACTCCAGTACATTCAGAAAAAAAAATGTGTTGCTTGGAATATATATATATATATAACGGGGTGAGAGACAAGCGTTCCGTGTTAGAGTGCGCATCAGCTGGAGGAACTTTGAATCTCTCCCGGTCTCGTCTCCCGCTCAGATTGGGTCACTTCTGCGACTGGTTGAAGCAGCTCTGACCGCACAGATAATGACAGTTTTTGGAGTTTGTGTTTATTTACATGTCACGCTCCTGTATTATTGGAACTTTAATTAAGGATGAAATAAAGATATATCGGCAAGCTGTGATCTGTGTTTCTATCAGACACTCGAGCTGCAGCGCTACTCTCATCTCACGTGTCATCATTTATATGATCTCAAGTTATGTTAAATGACATCAAGCTACTATTCAACAACAGAATTATTTTATTATTATTTGTAGTTACAAATGACAATCCACTGAAATTGAAAGTTGGTTTGAAAAAAACGTATTTCTTATATTTATATTATTTTTTGCAATTCCATTTGGTGGCGCAGACTTTTAGAAAATGTATAAGCTTTATAATTCTGCTTTTAAACCCCGCCAAAAATAGTCCCCATTCACTTCCATTGTAAGTGCCTCACTCTAACCGAGATTTTAGCATTTTTGGAAAATGAGGGACAGCCAAAATAAAATTTTTTTGTAATCAACATTATGCCACAAATGCTGTCTATTGAGCTGAACTTGTATTAAACTCTGAATATTCCTTTTAAATGCAGGACTCTGTAGTATTCCAGCAGTGTTTTCTACCAGTTAATGCACTGATTACAACTTCACTGCATCACATTTTAATCTTATCAACATGTTTTAAAACTACTTCACTGAGAGACCAGATTGACCCTGAAAGACCTTTTCATATCTTCCCTTTACTGAACAACCCCACCATCCTCAATACTCTGTTTGCTGCACAGGCCACTGTATATTCTTTTGTTTGAATTATAAAGATTACACTAAGGTCCTAACTGTTGCTTGTATTCAGTATGCCAGAGTTTATGAACTGGTGTGTCTTTGTATTCTGTGGTTTGCTGTTGGCAAAGAACACAAAGTAAATAATGTAAGTCAAAGCAAATGTTTACAATAAATTGCCAGGGATTAACCGCTACAGTTGAATTATTATTTAAATGAATGGTGTAATATTGCAAGCGAAATGGAAAGAGAACAAATGTAGGGAGAAAAGTATTCAAATTTGAAATGCAGGGAAGAGTTGTGCCTTCCAGGGAGAAAAAGACATGTTATAGAAAGGTCAAATAGTTACTGCAAGGGCACACCCATGAGAACATACACACACACCCCTTAACAAGGTTAATTCATAAAATATTTGAAGTGCAGCAGAAGTGTTAAGGTCAGGGCTCCAGACTAAAAAAATTACTTGGGAGCCAATGTTCCTTAACTGAAATATTAAGGAGCCAAATGGCTCATTTTAGTCGTCAAATCATATAATTGCTCGATTTCATTGTTCAGAAATAAGAAATCCGAAGGAAGACAGCTGATAACCCATTAATTGAAGGTTTAATAAACCGTAGTAAAAGAAGTGAAGAAGATCCGCAAGTTCACTCTGATCATGTGCTACACAGATAGGTTTAGCCGTTGCGCACCTCTATTTTTACATCCCCCTTAATATAGCCCCCTCTTAATATAGAGTCACAGGTGTTTTGAGGAGCAGGGATGAATGAGGCCCTGCGTAAACAGCTGCTGTAATGATGCCAGTAGGACTTGAGTCAAGGTCACGTTAGTGGAGGATACAGAGTGCATGCCTTTCATAACAGCAGTTAAACTGTATTTGTCTTGGTGATAAGAGCAGCAGATGTCTCTTTTCACTTAACTCACAAGTTGGTCCTGGGAACCACAAGCCCTTCAGCACATCAGCAGACCTCTTCAAAAACGGACAACTGAAGTTAGAAGATATTTGAAAATGAGAAATGGGCTCCTGGTTGAGAAAAACAAATTCAAAATAAGCGAAAATAAATACAAGCAATTTTTTTTACGCATGTGTGGAATTATCAGCATAGAAATCATAGCAAGCATAGTACACAGTAGCCTATATATATATATATATATATATATATATATATATATATATATATAAAAAAACGTATTTTAGCCCCACATTGCAGTTGACTGGTGAGTAAATATTAACATTTCACTCGCCAGTGATTGAGTTGTGTAGTGTCGAAGCACCGAGACCCTTTTACTGAATAAAAAGCAGGTGATTAAGGAGCCGGATTCAGCCTCGTCTTTCCCTGCATGCTTTGCATTTGGCATGCTGTTTCTCATACGTTGGCATGCTGTATCTCATGAGCGCACAGGAAAACGTATGTATGGGTATGTTCCATTCCGAAGGGCTCATCCCAATGCCCTAATCCCTTCAAAGGGTTTACCCTCCAGAGTGAGAGCTTCAAAGGGTTTAAGTGTGTAGGGCTCAAAAATCAGTAATTCAGAACGCACATTAACGTCATCTATGTCGAAGTACCGAGACCCTTTTACTTTTATCAAAAATATTTACACATGATTTTGCATCATTAGCTCCTTTCAGAATATAAACTGAAAATAAATAATTTTAATCTTTTTCTTGAAAAATGTAAGCTTCCCATTTTAATTTTAATTTTATTTATTTTAATAAAAAATAAATGTTCATTTGGATTTATTAAATAAAATGCTAGTTTGTATTATTATTATTTTTAACTCATTTAGAATAACTGATGCAGCGAATTTACATAAAAATAACTCCAGAATTAACCAGTTTCAAACAAAAACCATGTGTTTAAAATAAGTTAATTATAATAACTAAAAGCTTTTATAAACCATGGAGATTAAGGGATGTCACATGTTTTTGTTTATAGAAACAGATTGCAGTTGCAGCTAGTTTAATTTACGCTAAATTGCTGTTGACAAACCTCCATATTTGTGATGCATGCTCCAGTTCCGGTCCGCTTGGCACCAAAGTGTCAATCTTTTGAACCCTACGGAAATGCCCTTTGGAAAGGCCCTTCAAAGCAGCTATTTATTAGCCCTTCATTTAATATCTTTTTCAGTTGCATTATGCTTAAATGCCGTTGAAAGTCTGGTGAGTAAAAACATAAATTTACTAGCAAATGGCAATTCTTTCTCCCAACATGACCATAGAGGGTTGCCCCTGATAAAATAATACAATCTTAAATTAAATGAACTAATCTGTGTTTCTCAGAGCAGTAACTTGCTTTTGAGGTCTTCAGTTAACTTAATTTCTTCATTCAGGGCTGATAGAGCACTACAATTTTTTCATCTTTGAATCACGTAGACAGACACTGAGATGTCTCTGAATGGAAAAATCCACACACAGACATTAGATATTCTAATGGATGGCTTGCTATCCTCATCTAGAAAAACATTTGCTTTCCCACAATCTGTCAGTATAGAAAAAGAAAAGAAACAGCTTGTGGGAAAGAAGAGAACATAAGATCTCAAGGACAGTGTTGTGAAAGGACACATCTGTGTGTAAATCCTTTTAAATGCACTTAAATCTTCTGTTAAAGGAATATTCAATCAATATTCAGCTAGTCGTTTCCCATCATGCTTGCAGTTTGCCCAGATGGAAAAATCCAACTGCGCCACATGGCACGCGCCTCGATCTCACAATACTTTTTTGGCATTTGTCACCATGACATCACAGCAAGTTGGACAGATTTCTAACCGGCATGCACCTGATGCTGGTCACTGGTGAACTGTTCTGCGCAGAACTTGCTCATCTCAAATGAGCCTAACATCAGCGGTTAAGGGCGCTTACACCCTCATGATTGATTACAGCTGCGGCCAATCGTGTGCTTGGCAATTGCGGTCTAACTGAGGCAGATTGCTTGATTGGTTGCTGCTACAGCCAATCATGTGCTTGGCTACAGCAGCGCGTGCACAGTGAGATGCGGTGTTATGGATCAACTGGGGAGCGTGTTAACTGGGGATGTGCATGTGAATAATTTTATTTGCCTTTTCAGCAGATTGGTTTAATTTGAATTGTCAAGGAGCAAATAAAATGTGTTTTGCACATTATAAAAATGTTGGTACCATTATTAAAGTTCTAATGAAATTGGCACCGTTTTAGAGCGATTCTAACTGTTTCCCAGGGTAACATGGTTGCCCATGTTAACATTAGTTTGAAAGGGAACTGGCGATTTCAAATTTTTCAGATTAGTAAATCACATGTTGAATTATTTTATATGCAACACTAAAGCTTCAAATGCATGTTTCCTATTGGCACACTAAAGATGAAGATATAAATAACCATCTAAAGACAAATGTTTTTGTGAAACATATGTGCCAAAGACTTTTGCACAGTACTGTACTTTCAATCGCTTTTATTTCTTTATAATGAATAATGGCTTAATGAAATTATTGTTTGAACCATTAAATATAACAAAGTTAATAAACAATTATAGGTGGGATACTGGTCCAGTGGAAAGTCATACTGGCAGTAAACATAGAGACCTGGGTTAAAATTCCGATCAATCAGGACAAATATGCTTTGCTGCAGATTATGATACATTTTTAGCAGGTATATTTAGAACTATTTTGTAAGTCACATACTCTGACACAATCAATTATACTGTTTTTAATAGATTAATCAAAATTAATGAAACTGAATCAAACTGCCAGTAATTACAGTATACGCTACTGAATTTTCTGAGAATGGTTGAATTACTGAGAGAGAAAAAAAACATGAATTACATTTTTTAAAGTTTACAGGCTTTTTAAAATGGTCAAAAGATTTTAAGATTTAAGGTTGAAAATCTTAAGAATTTGGCAAACAAACAAAATCATTATGTTTTTGAAGTGCTTTCTCAGAGTTTCTCAACACTACCCCGGTGGTCATAGGTGGTCTATATCAGTGCAACCTTGGCTCCAACTTCACACCAAAGTGTTTTTCACACACATTTACATTTACATTTATGCATTTGGCAGACGCTTTTATCCAAAGCGACTTACAGTGCACTTATTACAGGGACAATCCCCCCGAAGCAACCTGGAGTTAAGTGCCTTGCTCAAGGGCCCAACAGTGGCATCTTGGTGGTGCTGGGGCTTGAACCCCTGACATTCTGGTCAGTAACCCTGAGTCTCAACCACTGAGCCACCACTGCCCCGTTTTGCCTCTTTATGAAGAGATATTGAATGTCTCATAATTTATTTAAATTTTACCTTATCCAGAGACCCCAGTTATTGAACTACAGTAATTACATTCACCAAACAAACAAAAAACCCTAAGACCTCAACATAAACATCTTTTTACTTTATGCAATCAAAGCAATTGCCATTTTTTTTTCTCTTCCAAATAAATGTGTTCACTGTTTATTGTGCACACAAGCTCATAAATGTGCCCCTCTTTCTGCAGCGCTTGTCACATGGAGGGCAAAGCAACGCTTGGCGTTGAACGAAGCGTTGACGCCTCGAAACTCCTTTTGAAATGCGCTTTACAATGACGATAGGACATTATTGAAACTCAAAGTTGTTATTATTATTATCCAAATCAAATCACTTTATTGTCACACTACCATGTACACAAGTGCAACAGTAGGTGAAATTCTTGTGTGCAGTTCCGAGCAACATAGCAGTCATGACAGTGACGAGACGTATACCAATTACAATAAACAACATATTTACACAACACAATTTACATATCAAATGTACACATAATTACACAATATAATATACAATGTACAGTAAACAATACACACAATATAGAATACGCATACAATAAAAATAAAGATTATATTAAAAAAATAATATATACAGTAGTTGTATTGTGGAGTCTTTTGTATTGTACTCGTTACTCTATCAGCATAAACCTCGATGTCGTCATCAGAGGCGGACCGGAACATCTCCCAGTCCGCGTGATCAAACAGTCTTGTAGCATAGAGTCTGATTGGTCCGACCAGCACTGGATCGTTCTGAGGGTGGGTGCTTCCTGTTTCAGTTTCTGCCTGTAAGCGGGCAGAAGCAGAATGGAAGTGTGGTCTGTTTTGCCAAATGGTGGACGGGGGAGGGATTTGTAGCCATCCCGGAAAGGAGAAAAGCAATGGTCCAAAACCCGGTACCCTCATGTGTTGAAGCTGATGTGTTGGTGGTATTTTGGTGCGATTGTTTTAAAATTGGCTTTGTTAAAGTCCCCGGTCACAATGAACGTGGCCTCGGGGTGCGCGGTTTCCTGCTCACTTATGCTCCTATACTGTTCCTTGAGTGGCCAGTCTGTGTCGGCCTGTGGGGGGATGTACACAGCTATGATAATGACCGCTGTGAATTCCCTCGGTAGCCAGAATGGTCGACACAGAAGCATGAGATATTTCAGATCAGGAGAGCAGAAAGACTTGATAAAATGTAAGTTCCTCTGATCACACCATGATTTGTTGATCATAAAACATACACCACCACCTCTGCTTTAACCTGAGAGGTCTTTCGCTCTGTCCGCTCGGACGTTAGTCTATTACTGTTGTCTTTTCTGATAAAAGTCATGCTGTAGGAAAATTATACAGCACATCTGATTTGTTCTTATGATGCTTAAACATTCTGCTGAAGTCAGTAGATTTGACATGCAAATTTTAATAAAGGAGAAGGTAAGGACATTATTGATGCTCATTATTAGACTATTATTATTGTGTTTTTGGATGAAAAGTCTTTGCAGTTCGCAAACCTTATGGAAATTATTGATCTGCTTTGTTCTTATAATGTTAAAATACTATAAAATCTCTTGGCAGATTTTTGTCTTGAACATCTCAAAATGATTCAGTGGCTCACTCATTGCACATAAGGCCCTCATTTGTCACCATCTAGTGGCAATTCAACGATTGGAGTCAGCTTATACAGCGGTTACCACATGCAGTATGCGGAAACATGGAATCTAGTCATAAAAATTGCATTAGCAATAAAAAGTAGAATGTTATGGAATATGACTTATTTGGACACAAATTCATGTTTGAATGCACAGTTAATCAAATTAAAATTGTGATATGTCTTAGTGTGATAATTAAACAAATAAAGTCTCTGATTTAATTGAATAAATAAATAATCTGCAAGTTAAGCGCGCTTCAACATGTATGTGTAGAGTTGTCCGCTGATACACTGAAAATACCTCAACATGATCATCATGCGTGTTTGTGTGTGAGATGACAGTGAGAAGAGCACTCTGAAGTTAATTGAATCACAGCTTTACAGGGATTAATAATCACACTTGGCCATGAATCATTCTCCTTATCTGGAGGAAAGAGACTTCCATCAAAAACAAACAAATGCTAATATAAATAAAATTTCAATTTCAATGGACGCTTGTGTTTTTGCTTGAAATTACACTTGTTGGGCGCATAAAATGTCCTGGACATATCCTAGAAAATTGTGACTTGAAAAGAGTGGGAACCCAGAATTTTCATCTGGTTTTCAAAAAATAGTAAAGTATTCCAAATTCCGAAGAAGTTTTTGCACACCTTGTTCCTAATTGTGACCACAAGGAGGTTACCCCATGTGACTCTACCCTCCCTAGCAACTGGGCCAATTTGGCTACTTAGGAGACCTGGCTGGAGTCACTCAGCACACCCTGAGTTACCCAGGCCCCCAAGTAGGGAAACTCTTAAGAAATTTTACGAGATTATTCTTAGGTAAAGTGTATTTACTGTATCACAGAATGAGAGAAATAGGTGTCTGAACAAAACAAAAAATGTGTCCTGAATTTTAAGAATGTTTACATAACACAAGTAGACTGGCTCAGGTACCCCTGTTCTCTAACCTCTATATATATATATCCAGAATGTTTTCAAAATCCTTTTTGAAATTAATAAATCATTGTCTTAACCTCCTAGTCTTAATGGATTATTCCGGGTTACTTAAAATGGACGCGAATGGGGATGGTTTTTGGAGGGTTTAAAGGTGGAAATGTAAAGCTTATAAATTAATAAAAACACAAATTTCCTGTTAAAACTTTAAAACTGTATTATTTGAGTTGTAAATTTGTTTAAATCCACATTTTTAGAGTCGTTTTACGGTTTGTTGACATTACATCGTCATGACAATGAAGCTGGGAAATTGGCTAACATTACACAGGTTAGTAATTTATTTTTATCACACTAAAATCATGTTAGCACACATTGTTTGTCTTGTGGCTATACTTTTGAAACAGTGAGTATTTTAACATTTACGTATTGACCCCATTCTCTTCCATTGTAAGTGTGTCACTGGAACACAGAACTTTGCTCTCTTTTTTTTTTTCATTTTTTTTTCAGGATGGGCAAGTAAAAATATTTTTTTGTGGTAATCAATGTTATGCTGCAAATGCTGTCGATTGAGTTTAACTTGTATGCAATCCAGAATATTCTTTTAACAACTGCAATCTAAGACCACAAATCTTTTCAGTGTTTATAATGCAGTTTTAGACCACCTCAGATTTGCCTTATAATACTTGTTAATAATCCTAATATTTTTAATAAACACAATGAGATGTCACCTTGAGAAAGTAATTGACCAAGGAATAAGGAAAAGACTCTTTCGCAGAGTTTACGGGCAAATTAACTTGACTGTTCCGCTTTCCACAAATAGAAAATAAAACTGGTTTCTGCAGTGATATCGCAATACATGCAGCTTGAATGGCTAGAAATGAAACTTTCATGCAACTCAAAAACAAAACAAGAATAAAAACTGTGGAAAATGTATGAAACTGTAATGGGTTTCTTATCCACTGGTCAGTTCACTACAGTAAGTGCAATCTTGACATTTTTAAGTGGTCCAAACTAAAATAAACACTAAAAATCTGCCAAATTATATTTGACTTTAAATCCATTGATGTACACCGATTCTTTGTGAGATTAGTTAGATTTATGGGTAAGGCTGGGGTGTAACACGAGATGTCCTCACTAATAGTCAAAAAACGTGTGTGTGTCTGTGTATTTTCGCTCCAGCTCCCTCATAAGCTGATTTAATAGCCAAAGGTCTTCCAAACATACTGTTAAGTCAGACTTAATCTCTCGCTCTCTTTATTTGCTTATTGCCATCACAGAGCTCTAGACTGGTGTTTAGTATAAGACCCCCTGCAGTAGGAGAGATTTTAGCCCAGTAAACTGTAATTTATCTTGCTGGGTTGGGTTTGCACAATGAAGAATTTGACCTGTGTCAATTACGGTGGAGAAGAGCATTAATAGTGTGTGTGTGTGTGTGTGTGTGTGTGTGTGTGTGTGTGTGTGTGTGTGTGTGTGTGTGTGTGTGTGTGTGTGTGTGTGTGTGTGTGTGTGTGATTTGTTTTGTTGTGTTTGGCACCCTAACCACCTTTTGTATTCTGTTTTATGCGCAATTAAATTCAGTGAAGAAGTATGAAACTTTGCTTGCCTTATAAGTTACAGCTTGGCAGGTTGAAATCACAATTGATGGTTAGTCTCGGTGTCAGTACATTTTGTGTGTGTGTGTGTGTGTGTGTCCAGTTACATAAGTAATATTTGGTCTGTCAGCACATAGCCAAAGCTGAAAATATTGATTGTACAGTTATAGTTTGTACAGCTCTAATATTAAGTACTGCATACTGCTTTATGAGAATATGCTGTGTTTTTTTTAAGCAGTTACTTTAAGACTTTTGTTGTTTTTTTTTAAACCAGACCACATGCTGTACATAGGGCTGGGCATTTGTTTTCTGATTAATTCAAATTTGCATTTTAACAAATGTTGTATTTGTATTTTATTATACAGAGATCGAGATTTTGAAAAAAATTGCAAATGCCATAGTTAGATATGTTATAAATCCACAAGACTGAATAAGGAAGAGAAAGCAAATTCATAGCACTTTTCTTAATCCTGCTCCTGATTTGATCTGCTGCACGTGTGTGGCACGCTCCAAAAAACGTGACAAGTTAATAACACTGAGACTGATATAAAAGAGAGCGGTAATATTCCCAATACGATTGTACACCGTGTGACTGGCCTCGGTGTGCATATGTTGATGAATGGTCTCCTTTTCTTTTAACTCATAATAAAGTGTTAGTTACGTGACAGTTATAGGCGCTCCATTTCAAATCATGTAGAGGCTAAATATGGGAGAATCAAATATCCAACCCTTTTGTGCCATGATGATTCATATAGATTGCTAATTATTGCTTAGTTCTGTGACATGTTTTAAGTGCACTGCATCTATAGCCAACATTTGGCAAATGATCATTTTGACAAACTATGCTAGTTGAATTGTAATTAATTATTTTATATTGCTGCACTGCTCAGCATGAACTGCTAGAGGGCACGTCTTTATATGTAGGGGTTTATACACACAAAGCGTTTATTCTGAACTGTAACGCATAAATACAGTTTTTGCTCAGAATGAACCGAAATGAATAACATTTAGTCCCTGCTTAAAATACATTGCTGAAAATAATATTTATAATTTGTTGTTATGGGGACAGGTGGCACAGTTGTCCAGTTGCCTTACAGCTAGAATGTGTTTGGTTAGAGGATGTGGAGTTTGCATGTTCTCCCCATGCAGGTCAGGTGAATTGGAAACAATAAATTTGCTGTAGGCAGATTGTCTGTCTATGTATGTTACTGATTGCTTTCTGAAAGCTAACTTAGACCTTCTTTTCTTTTTCAGGGTCATATGCACTGACAAAGGATCGACACCTCAGGATTCAGTGTCACAGTCTGACAACCTTTTGTGGTTGTGGCTCATTGTCATTTCTAGTTCACAAAGTGGAGGGGAGGGGTAAAGAGAGAGAACCTCCCAGCTTCTCTCTTCCAATGTCCCAGAGACAGTATGACTGCTCTCAAGGCATCAAACTGCTGACCGTGTCCACTTCTGTCCCTACCCCCTGAAACCGCCCTCCCACTCTTTTTCACCCAGACATGGAGGTGAGGCTCTGGACTACGACTGATGTCTCTGATTGGCTGACTGAGGAGGGCATGCAAGAGTATTCAGATGCGTTGCGTAACATGGATGGCCCTGCCCTCTTGCATCTCTCTGAGGAGGACTTCAAAGCCCCCCCCTTGTCGTTGGTCACTGGTGACGGTGGTCGGCAACTGTTGGATCGAATAGAGACTTTGCGCTTCACCAGCCAAATGAAGGCCCACAAGAGTAACAACCATGAAAACAGTCACCACGCAAATGGACACGCCAGCACCCTGCTTGCCAGTGGCAGTGTTCGCAACGGGAAGATCCTTAATGGTGGTAATAAGAACGGATACCACTCAGAGCCGGTTCGCATCTTGATTCCATTGCCCTCTGAGCAGGAGCGCACACCGTTTCCCACTGAGTGGTTCAAAACAGGTGTGGCCTTCCTGTATGCACTGTGCTGCTTTGTCACAACAACAGTTGTGATCTCAGTGGTGCATGAGCGCGTCCCCCCCAAAGAGGAGTCCCCACCCCTGCCGGATAAGTTCTTTGATCTGTTTGATCGTGTGCAGTGGGCGTTTTCCATCTGTGAGATCAATGGGATGCTGCTTGTGGGACTGTGGTTTACACAGTGGTGTCTGCTCAAACACAGGTTTGTTCTTTACACATTATTTCACTACCAACCCTGTTGAAAAGACCAGTATAGAATAAAACAGTGCCCACCCACTTTTTCAGACGTCCTAGTTCTGTAAGTATTTTTCCCATTCATTGTTTCCCATAGGGAGTTCATAAAATCCTGCATAGGAGTTCTAAGGAATGAACCAAACCAACCAGTTCCCAACATCACAACATTACAAACTTTGATTTGAAGCAAAAATTTATTTGAGAATCAGACAAAAAAGATAAAGGTACAAGACGGTCTACTTACTGTCTTAAAGGAAAAAATATTATCACAATATGTATCATATTATTTGATATTTTTATTACAATATACATTTCTTACCATTAATGGGGAAGGAAGTGCATTCCACATGTTTGTTAAACCTCAAACTTGTTTGTTTGCAAGTAAACTCCATAGGGTAAACTACCTTTTAATTTGAAGTATATTCAATATAGGTTTTAATCCTACAGGTGTGTGACCTCTTTTTGATGGAATTTCTGCATTATCATTGCCTTCAGCAGATGATTAACTCCACAGAAAGATTTTGTTGTGATGCTCCACACACCAGCTCAGTAGGTGCCGGTAATTCACCATGAGCTGGATTGCCAACTGGCAACAAACATCACAAGAAGAAGAAGAAGAAATTCTTTGTTGTCTGTGTCAAAAAATTAGCAAACATTTACAAAAAAGGAAGAGTTTCTGTTGTGTTCAGTCGAGAGCTGTACTGCATTGTCAGTGCTGTTTTTCTGTACACAATACAGAGTGCTAGCTACCGGCTACCTAGCCTCAATACTGATTTATATGACAGCAGGGCTATGTAGCTTCTTGCCAGCAAATGCTTCCTAAATGGCTTATTTAGTTTTGTGTTTAACTTTGCTGAACTGCTTGCCTTTTTTTAGTGTCATGCACCTGATCCAATCGTCTATATTGAACAGTCTAAATATTTTTTTTTCTCTCAATAAAAATGTATATATCTTTATCATCCAGATGTAATATCTAAAAATAAATAAGTAGTTTGAGAGTGTAGTGAGATCAACTCGACATTTACATTGCATCAAGTGAGTGGGCAGTTGATGCTTGGCTCGTTTGGCCATTTTTGTTGGCTGCGACTCTCTGATTGGTGAATCTTTTTCTGTTGGATCATAATTGTAGTTGTTTATCAGGAATTTGCTTTTATTTGTTTTTAATGAAGTTGAAACGGTGCAAACTGATAGCTTCAACAGAAGCATGTGCCACCAATTAACAACCTCTGGGCTCATGTTAGGTCTGTCTTAAAAATTTATAAGTTATCATAAATAATCAATTCCCCTGTGGAAAAAATGAATGGGATGTGTGCCATGTTAAACCTTGTTTAATTTATTTTATGATCTTATCTCCTAGAAAACTTTCACAACTTAAACTCCTTTTCAGAATATCAAACAGTCCAGAATGCTTTCATCAGCAATCTGATTTTCTGGCTCTGACCCTCATCTCTCTCTGTTTGCAGATCCATAATTGGGCGGCGGTTCTTTTTCATCGTTGGCACTCTGTACCTATACAGATGTGTGACCATGTATGTTACGACGTTACCTGTGCCAGGCATGCATTTCAAGTGCTCTCCCAAGGTGAATATTGAGGAATAACAACACTCATAGCTCATGATCTCCATTGTTAAAACATAATGTCTCAAATCAGACTTGATCAGGTTGACAGAATTTGTAAACTCGCAAAAAAGTCGCAAGTTTGAATTCAGGGTGTGCTGAGAGACTCCAGCCAGGTCTCCTAAGCAACCAAATTGGCCCGGTTGCTATGGAGGGTCACATGGGGTAACCTCCTCATGGTCGCGATTAGTGGTTCTCGCTCTCAATTGGGCACGCGGTAAGTTGTGCATGGATCGTGGAGAAGAGTACGAGCCTCCACATGCTGTGAGTCTCCACGGTGTCATGCATAGCGAGCCATGTGATAAGATGTGTGGATTGACTGTCTCAGAAGCAGAGGCAACTGAGACTTGTACTCCACCACCTGGATTGGGGTGAGTAACTGTGCCATCATGAGGACCTAGTAAGCAGTGGGATTTGGGCATGCCAAATTGGGGAGAAAATGGGATAAAAATTTTTTTAAATACAATAATGTATTTTAGCATGCGTTCAAAAAATCTATGTAAATACCTGAAAAAAAGTGTAAATTATGCAATATCATATTTATTTGTAAAAAAAAAAATTGGTCTGTTCCTTGTACAAAACTTTCATAAAGTTTTATATATTGGAATAAAATAGGGGTCCTATGGTCTAAAGCGCTTGGTCTTTTTTCATTGTGTGGAAAAGAGCATCATGAACATTCTTCAAATTTCTCTTTTTCTTTTCCACAGAATATTTTTTGGGAAAGGAAAATTTGGAGTAAATGATGAAAGAATTTTTATTTTTGGGTGAACTATTCCTTTGAGTTAAAATGTTTGAATGAGTAGAGTAGAAATATAGCACTGATTGTTTGTCTATCTATACATGTAAGTAAATGCTTATAAACTCAGCAAAAAAAGAAACTTCCTCTCTCTTTCAACTGCTTTTATTTTCAACAAATGTAACATGTGTAAATATTTGTATGAACATAAAAAGATTAAACAACTAAGACATAAACTGAACAAGTTTCACACACGTCACTAACAGAAATGGAATATTGTGTCCCTGAACCGGGGGGGGGGGGGTCAAAAAGTTTTTGAAAAAAATCAAAGTCAGTATCTGGTGTGGCCACCAGCTGCATTAAGTACTGCAGTGCATCTTGATATTAGGATGTACCGATTCTGTTCAGGTGTTATTACACATGGTCTACCACTGCGAGGACGATCAGCTGTCCTTCCTGTTTCCCTGTAGCGCTGTCTTAGGTGTCTCACAGTATGGACATTGCAATTTATTGCCCTGGCCACATCTGCAGTCCTCATGCCTCCATCCAGCATGCCTAAGGCACGTTCACGCAGATGAGCAGGGACCCTGGGCATCTTTCTTTTGGTGTTTTTCAGAGTCAGTACAAAGGTTTCTTTAGTGTTCTACATTTTTTTTAAATGTGACCTTAATTGCCTACCATCTGTAAGCTGTTAGTGTCTTAACGACGGTTCCACAGGTGCATGTTCATTAATTGTTTATTAAACAAGCATGGAAAACATTGTTTAAACCCTTTACAATAAAGATCTGTAAAGTTATTTGGATTTGTACAAAATTATCTTTAAAATACAGTGTCCTGAAAAAGGATGTTTCTTTTTTTTGCTGAGTTTACTCTTGTGTTTGACTGTTCCAGCTTTTTGGTGACTGGGAGGCCCAATCACGTCGGGTAATGAAAATGATGGCAGGTGGTGGCCTGTCAATCACCGGCTCCCACTCTTTGTGTGGAGATTACCTATACAGCGGACACACAGTGATGCTGACCCTAACATATCTCTTTATTAAAGAGTGTGAGTAAACATAATCATATTCATAAACGTAAACATGTGCCTGCTGTTGATGTACATATCAAAACATTCTTTAGGACAGGGCTATTGAAATCCAGTCTAAAGTTCCAACCCCCTTACACAACTGCTTGTCATTTTCAACCTACACAACTACCTTGATTTAGCTTTTTCAGGTGCATTTAATTAGGCTTGGAGCTAAACTCTGGATGGAGACTCTATAGGACCGGATTTGAATAGCCCTGCTTTCAGATGCTACCGTTGAAGTCAGAAGTTTACATATGCTTAGGTTGAAGTCATAAAAAAAAAATGTTTACCACTCCATAGATGTAATATTAGTGAACTATAGTTTTGGAAAGTCATTTAGGACATCTACTTTGTGCATGACAAGAGTAATTTTTCCAACAACTGTTTACAGACATATTGTTTCCCTTTTAATTGACAATCACAATTCCAGTGGGTCAGAATTTACATACTCCAAGTTAACTATGTTAACACCATGGGACCACGCAGACATCATACCGCTCCGGAAGGAGACGCATTCTGTCTCCTAGACATGAACGTAGTTTGGTGTGAAAAGTGCAAATCAATCCCCAGAACAACAGTGAAGATGCTGGAGGAAACAGGTAGACAAGGATCTATATCCACAGTAAAACGAGTTCTGTATCGACATAACCTGAAAGGCTGCTCAGCAAGGAAGAAGCCAGTGCTCCAAAACTGCTATAAAAAGCCAGACTACAGTTTGCAAGTGCACATGGGGACAAATAACTTTTTGGAGAAATTTCGTCTGGTCTGATGAAACAAAATAATTAACTTTTTGACCATAATGACCTTCGTTATGCTTGGAGGAAAAAGGGTGAAGCTGCGTACACAATGCCAGCGACTCTGTCGCTGCAGGTCGCCAGTGGCTGGCGATGAAGTCGCTAGTGGGCGTTCCCACTACTAGTTGCTTAGTAGCGTTTATAAATGACATTCATGGATGTCATTCTATTGCTGTTGACAGCAAATCTCTTTTCTTGCCACTAAAACAAACATTTTGGAGGGAAAAGACTAAATATAAACGGAATCAGTACATAAAATGCTTTATATCAAAGATGAATGAGAAACAAGGCGTGCTCTTTGCCATAGCGGCTGTTTATCTGCGGCAAAAACGCAAACGCCGGTCTGTCTGGGTCCACAAAACCATCCAATCTCTGAGTCAGCACGGCGAGTACCACCGGCTGGTGCAAGAGCTGCGGCTGGATATACCATATCCATATCATAGAGCACTGGAAAATTGCTAACAGCAAGAATTAGCCTTTCATCTATCTTTCCTTTACTGCAGGAGCTGAGAGAGAAGGATCAAGTGATCTCTCCCGTCTTCTCTCCTATTGGCTGTCGCTTCCGTAAGTTGCTCTTCATTTGAATAAAGTTGAACTTGTCTCAACATTGTCGCGTCGCTGGACACGCCCACATCTAGTCGCCAACAGTCGCGACAGCTCGTGTAGCTGGAAGTCGCTTGGCTCTCATTGAAAATTAATGGGATTGTGTCGCTGTCTCACACGATGTCGCTAGCAGTGTGTACACAGCTTGAAGCTTGCAAGCCGAAGAACACCATCCCAACCGTGAAGCATAGGGGTGGTAGCATAATGTTGTGGGGGTGATTTTCTGCAGGAGGAACTGGGGCACTTAACAAATAGATGTCATCATGAGGAATGAAAATTATGTGAATGTATTGAAGCAACATCTCAAGACATAATTTTCTCTACTATTATTCTGACATTTCACATACTTTATTTTAAAGTAGTGATCCTAAATGACCTAAGACAGGGAATGTTTTCTATGATTAAATGTCAGGAACTGTGAAAAAGTTTAAACGTATTTGGCTAAGGTGTATGTAAACTTCTGACTTCAACTGAAGTTTTAGGCTCTTAATGTAATATGCTGGGAGACACATTTGCCAGCTGTGCCATCTTGTGTACCTTAAAGCTAGTTTATGTTAGTCTCCACTTTAAAACCATAATACAGCAATAATGTTTTCTTTGTATTGTGGTAACAGATTCTCCACGAAGGTTCTGGTGTTATCACTGGTTCTGCTGGTTCTTGAGTGCAGTTGGTATCTTATGCATACTGTTGGCTCATGACCACTACACCATTGATGTTGTGGTGGCCTATTTCATAACAACACGCCTCTTCTGGTGGTACCATACAATGGCCAATCAGCAGGTGAATTTGGAATTTGAGACTGGGTGACCTAGTGTGCAAGCCTTTCTTAACGAAAGTGTTATTTCAAATAATGTTTCAGTTTATATTTTGTTTTCAAGATTTAAATTAATATAGAGCAGTGGTCTCCAACCATATTCCTGGAGGCCCCCCAACATTGCACATTTTGTATATCTCCCTTATCTGACACATCCAATTGAGGTTGTGGAGTCTCTTCTAACGACCTAATGAGTAGTTTGATAGAGGAGATATCCAAAATCTGTAGTGTTGGGGGGCCTTCAGCAACAGGGTTGGAAACCACTGAATATAGAGAGTTACACCACCCATGCAACTCTTCAAGAATAAAAACATGTCAAACGCATATTTCAACCCAATCCATCACCCCCCATCCCACCCCATATAGGATGAAATATACAGTTTACAGTGACTGGAATATAGTTAAGTAAAACAAATAAATAAAAACATCCTAGACAAATGTTTAAAAAAATAATAATGATTAAATGTACTTATTTACATTATTTGAGACATGACAACTCAAACAATCTGTGAACACTGAACTCTAAATTTAAGGAGTTCTAATGAATATGACGTTGGAAAGTTTGGTCTTGGTGGGCTAGATCTGCTCACGCTGCTGCTGCTACAGCAGAGCATGTTCGAAGATTTACTACTGCCAGGCATACACTAGCATGCTGTGTTGAGCATGTAAGACAGGCAGCTGCTGTACAAGTATACATGCATACAAACAATCCCCTCGAAGCGGATCTAGACAAGTGATGCTGGGGTGGAGGCAAAACCGCTTACCTGCAAACAATTGAGGCATTTTAATGTTAGAAAAGAGAGAGTATGCAGATTGATTGGCTAACAGATGACATGTAGAAGGACCTATCAGCTTTTGCTCTGTAGAGTTTCATGAATTAACTTAATGACTTATTTATTTTTTGTAAAAATGAATTTTTTGTGGGGTCACCATAAACTTTTATATAAAGGTGGTGTTTACATACTGTGCATTTAAAACAAATTTGATGTCAGCATGTATCCACATTATTGTCTTCTCTTCTAACTTATTCTCATCTGCTGCTCTATAGGCTTTAAAAGAGAATTCCGCTAGCAACCTATTATCTCGTGTCTGGTGGTTCGGGCCATTCTGGTACTTCGAGAGTAACGTCCGGGGCATTGTGCCTCGAAACTACCAGCTGCCATTCTTGTGGCAAACATTGATGACTATCCGGGTTAAGTACAGCAAGCTGGACTGCCGTGAGTCGTGACCCGTGTCTCCTGATTGGCTGGAGCTCTGTGAGACTCTAAGAGAGAAACTACTCACCCCTTCAATTTCTGCAAAATTGGTTGAGCACTGTGATGCATATAAACCTTTCATTTAGTAATATTCTAAGCATTTTAATGGTCTGTATATATTGAGTGGAGCATCTAACAACTGGATTTGATTTGCTGCTCTGTTATAGTTGTTAAATAATGCTGACAAGATGAACTATGTAATCAGGCCATCATCTTACAGAGAACTAAGAATTCCTGCTGTCTTCTCAATGGACTAGGTCTAGCAAAATATGTAAATTAAGGTTTATTTACCTGCCAAAACTGTATTGAATAACCTGAAATACTTATAGAACAAGATTTTCTTTTTAAGAAGCATCTTTTTGTAAGAATTTTTCTAAATATTTCAGGTTTATTTTCCAAAAACGTGATGTTCAAATAGAATATCTTTTTTAGATTTGTACCTTCCTGAAAGCTGGAGCACATATACTGTAGCTTCAGAGTTTTATAGTGCCTTTATTCTATACAGTCATACACACACACACACACACACACACACACACACACACACATCAACATACAAACACTTGTAATATACTCGTATGCACATGAATACATCCACGTGTATGTGCTTTGTTTACACACACACACACTGCATATTTGAATGGTGATATTTATCTTAGCCTGCAATCTAAGAGAGGCAGTGAGTTTTATACTTGCTATGAATGTGGGAGTTCAGTTCTTCCTCCTATACTATATTACTACAATCCTTCAAATCAAAGCCCTGAGCACACATACAATTAATTTCTCACTAGTGTTTTAATTGGATAATTGAATTTTTTTCAGTATCGTCCATTGGTCTAGGAAAGAGAGTTATCAGAATAGAGTAATTAACGAATTAGGGAAGAGACAAAGAGAATGGCAGAACGTTAGGAACAGTGTGTTCACATCAGGATATAGTGGTGGTTTGACAAAACACTTGACAATATTTGAATGGCATGACTAACCCGAATTGAATGTCCCAAGTTTTAACCATGGGCTGATTCTTGGACATTGATGAAGTTGATTGTTAATAAAGAATCACAGCTAGCAATAATAAATCTTTGTTTTGGAAACCACCTTAATATTAAGGAAATGTTTACATTTAAGTTTACATGCATTGGCAATCTCTATTGATAAAGACTAGTAAGTAATTAGTTTGGTAAGACACAAGTTATTAAAAGGGTTATTCATGTTCATATTACATTTGTCTGCCCAAAATGTGCTTCTGGTAGTTAAAGGGAAAATCACCTATTCTCTCAATAAATTGCCTAAAATGAACTAAATCAGAAACTGATGGTACTTCCAGGCATTTTCGACAGGTAGACTGAATGATATTTAAACAGGGTTGGGAGGGTTACTTTTGAAATGTATTCCACTACAGATTTCAGAACACATGCTGTAGAATGTAATTTGTAATGTATTTAGATTACTCAAGGTGAGTAACATATTCTAAATACTTAAGATTACTTCTTCAGCACTAGTAGATTGTTTCACTTGTTTTGATTATAAAACTCTGCCAATACAGTAAGACAAAATACACATGTTAAAAATACATTCTCTGAAAAACCTAAATATCTTATGCAGTGTTTCTAAAACAAGATAAATCTAATTGATCTTGTTTTATGGTTTTCAGATATTTTTACAGGAAAACAATACAAACATTATTATCAAGAATAGGATTTTTGCCCTAATATCAAAGGTCTTACTAGAATAAAAGAAATTATGATCCAAAATGTATTTTCTTGATTAAAAAAAAAAATATGATCGTGCCTAGTAACATGTGCATGTAAAATGGATAAAAATAGCATTTTAGCTTAGCGTAAAGCTAATAATTAACACAAAGTTTATTTCTATTTCTTCTGCTCCAAACTTACTTCAGACTTCTCTGTCTGCTCGTATGAATGTAACACATCATAAGAAAGTGTTTCACCACAGTTCAAATGCACTTTGGATCGCATAATTTATATGTATAAATGTTTCCATCTGAAAGCACTAAATATTAAATGAAACAAATGACAATAAAATACAACTTAATCTCTTCAGTAATCAAAATACTTTTTGAATGTAACTGTATTCTAACTGTAACTGAATTATTTAAATTGTATCTCTTGTGGAATACAGTTACTAATTTTATGTATTTTAAATACGTAATCCCATTACATGTATTCCATTAATTCCCAACTTTGTATTTAAGGCAGTTATGGAACGACTCTATTAAGTCACTGAAGTGTTATTGCACACAGTTGATCTTAATGGAAAATCAGAAGCACTTTAAAATGATGCCCAGCCAAACAATTATTTAACACTGCACAGCGATGAACTGTAGAATAAAAACATAATTTTTCTTTCCAAAGAGATATATATATATATATATATATATATATATATATATATATATATATATATACACATACATACATACATACATACATACACACACACACACACACACACACACACACACACCGATCAGCATTTACTCTGAATGGTGCCAAAAACAACTTCATATGGAAACAGAGAACGGCCAGACTGGTTCGAACTGATGAAGTCTACTGTTACTCGGATAACCGCTCAGTACAATTGTGGTGAGAAGAAGAATGCTATGAGATGAGGGTTGGTGATGTTTTGGTGGCACGAGGAGGACTTACACAATATTAGTATTGACCTAATATATATATATATATATATATATATATATATAGTATTTTTTATGCCGTCTTTACAAAACGGACAACATTCAGCCTGGCGTGGATGAAGGCGTGCTTAGGTGAAAAAAGTGTGTATTTATTTATTTCAGGTATTTATTTATTTTTTGGTCATGGAAAGCAATGGTGGGTTAGAAAAGATTTAAAGTAAAAAAAAAAAAAAGCTTAATTAGAAAATAAAGATTGTTCAGATGTTAATTATTCTTTTGATTATGTTGCCAAATGTTTTGGCATTTGAAAATAATTGACTACAAGAATTACAACTACAAGTTTTGGCTTGTATTGTTTTGTCTGATATAATGACAGTAAATACATTTTTACTGTTTTTTTTTTTTTTTTCTATTTTCAATCATAAATCTAGCATTGTCAATTTACTTGTTAATTTGTTTATATACAGTACCAGTCAAAACTTGACTGAAATGTTTCTCATGATCTTAAAATCTTTTGATCTGAAGGTATATGCTTAAATGTTTTAAATTAGTTTTGTAGACAAAAGTATAATAGTGTCACCATATTAATTTATTTCATTATTAAACTTAAATTTGATTTAAAAAAAAAGTTTTTGAAATTGATGACTTGGACCAAATAATAAAGAATGAAGACACTAAGTGCCCAACCTAGATGGGAACTCCTTCAATACTGTTTAAAAAGCATCCCAGGGTGATACCTCAAGAAGTTGGTTGAGGAAAATCTCAAGAGTACATGTCTGCAAATTATAGGCAAAGGGGTGACTTATATGAAGATGCTAAAATATAACAGTTTTGTGGAATTTTGGATTTTGTGTCACAACATAATTCCCATAGTTCCATTTATATTATTCCTTAGTTTTGATGACTTTACTATTATTCTAAAATGTGGGGAAAATAAAAAAATTATAATAAAGTTGTGTGTGTAAACCAGGTTATTTGTGCTAAACAATCTCTTAATATGAGAAACGGAGTGGGCAGTTATTTAATAAAAATTATTGTGTAATACAATTTTCTTTTTAGCCCTTATTTAAAAATCATAGATCTCCTACATTTGAATAGCTTAATTTTATATCTGGATGATTGTTATGTTTAGTCGTAGCTGTCCTGCTGAGCTATGGCCAAATTAAGCATCACTTATATTGACAGTATATTGAAGCTCCTTCTAGCATACCTTGAGCTCTTGACTCTATGGTGCAACCCCATTTTTCTGCTAATTAGATAGAATGCATGGGTAATATTAACTCATTTTATTCTTGTATGTTATAGGTTATGAAGATATTTAGGCAGATGTTGCAATTCAGTGTTCAATCACCAGAGGTCAGCAATATGTTTGTGTCTGTATATACAGTATATTTGTTTGTATGCATATATATATATATATATATATATACACACACACACACACACACACACATACATACATATACATACATATATACATACATACGTACGTATGTATGTATGTATGTATGTACACTCACCTAAAGGATTATTAGGAACACCTGTTCAATTTCTCATTAATGCAATTATCTAATCAACCAATCACATGACAGTTGCGTCAATGCATTTAGGGGTGTGGTCCTGGTCAAGACAATCTCCTGAACTCCAAACTGAATGTCAGAATGGGAAAGAAAGGTGATTTAAGCAATTTTGACCGTGGCATGGTTGTTGGTGCCAGACGGACCGGTCTGAGTATTTCAAAATCTGCTCAGTTACTGGGATGTTCACGCACAACCATTTCTAGGGTTTACATAGAATGGTGTGAAAAGGGAAAAACATCCAGTATGCGGCAGTCCTGTGGGCGAAAATGCCTTGTTGATGCTAGAGGTCAGAGGAGAATGGGCCGACTGATTCAAGCTGATAGAAGAGCAACTTTGACTGAAATAACCACTCGTTACAACCGAGGTATGCAGCAAAGCATTTGTGAAGCCACAACATGCACAACCTTGAGGCAGATGGGCTACAACAGCAGAAGACCCCACTCATCTCCACTACAAATAGGAAAAAGAGGCTACAATTTGCAAGAGCACACCAAAATTGGACAGTTGAAGACTGGAAAAATGTTGCCTGGTCTGATGAGTCTCGATTTCTGTTGAGACATTCAGATGGTAGAGTCAGAATTTGGCGTAAACAGAATGAGAACATGGATCCATCATGCCTTGTTACCACTGTGCAGGCTGGTGGTGGTGGTGGTGGTGGTGTAATGGTGTGGGGGATGTTTTCTTGGCACACTTTAGGCCCCTTAGTGCCAATTGGGCATCGTTTAAATGCCACGGCCTACCTGAGCATTGTTTCTGACCATGTCCATCCCTTTATGGCCACCATGTACCCATCCTCTGATGGCTACTTTCAGCAGGATAATGCACCATGTCACAAAGCTCGAATCATTTCAAATTGGTTTCTTGAACATGACAATGAGTTCACTGTAATAAAATGGCCCCCAGTGTCACCAGATCTCAACTCAATAGAGCATCTTTGGGATGTGGTGGAACAGGAGCTTCGTGCCCTGGATGTGCATCCCACAAATTTCCATCAACTGCAAGATGCTATCCTATCAATATGGGCCAACATTTCTAAAGAATGCTTTCAGCACCTTGTTGAATCAATGCCACGTAGAATTAAGGCAGTTCTGAAGGCTGAAAGGGGTCAAACACAGTATTAGTATGGTGTTCCTAATAATCCTTTAGGTGAGTGTATGTATGTATGTATGTATGTATGTATGTATATATATATATATATATATATATATATATATATATATATATATATATACATACACACACACACACATATACAGTCAGGTCCATAAATATTGGGACATCGACACAATTCTCATCTTTTTGGCTCTATACACCACCACAATGGATTTGAAATGAAACGAACAAGATGTGCTTTAACTGCAGACTTTCAGCTTTAAGTTGAGGGTATTTACATCCAAATCAGGTGAACGGTGTAGGAATTACAACAGTTTGTATATGTGCCTCCCACTTTTAAGGGACCAAAAGTAATGGGACAATTGGCTGCTCATATTGAGAGTTGACAGCAACAGATTCCAAATGCAAATAGCACACTTGAAATGAACTCTGGACCTTTTATCTGCTCCTTGTAAATGGGATAATGAGGGAATAACACACACCTGTCCATGGAACAGCTGAGCAGCCAATTGTCCCATTACTTTTGGTCCCTTAAAAAGTGGGACGCACATATACAAACTGTTGTAATTCCTACACCGTTCACCTGGTTTGGATGTAAATACCCTCAAATTAAAGCTGAAAGTCTGCAGTTAAAGCACATCTTGTTCGTTTCATTTCAAATCCATTGTGGTGGTGTATAGAGCCAAAAAGATTAGAATTGTGTCGATGTCCCAATATTTATGGACCTGACTGTATATATGTGTGTGAGATATATATATATATATATATATATTATATATATATATTATTTATTTTTTTTTTTTTTTGAATTATAGATGTTTACTTAGTGTAATGACTCCCCTTCTCTTAATTGAGCCAGCACTAAAGAAAACATGCCCACCCCATATCTTCCCAAATTTTTCAGCTTCCTGTGAGGAAAGATGTGTTTCTTGAAGAAACACTATATCATATGTCTTACATTTAAGAAAATAAATAACCTTCCTTCTTTTTATGGGGTGCCCCAACCCATTCACGTTCCATGTGGAGAGAGACAATCCACTCATATTAACATTTTGACATATTAAAACAAATTGATTGTGTCAAACACTAAATAAAAAAAGACCACATTCTAACATTAGAGCAACAAACAAACCCCAAACTAAAATGTGCGCATTAACCCCTTTCACAACAGTGCCAACTGCCGTCCATCCCTCTAAACTCAAACAGCCAATGTATGCCTATGAGAGCCCCCCTCAACAACTCTGCCTTCGCATTGCTCAAGTATGTTGCTTCTATACAAATTTTGTGAGACAAAATTACACAACAGAAAATAATCTATAAAACATACTCTAGCCAACATGAGGCATAAGCACACAAAAAAACTTGTCGATTCATCCATATAACTGTCCCGAAGGTGTGGTCCTCCACAAAACAAGCTCCAGCCACTAGCAAAACCAGCACAAAAAAAATAAGGCCATTCAGTGTCCTTGGGCAGTCAAATTAATGTTCAGTGAGCTGGCTGGTACATGAGTGTAGCACGTCCTAATCACTGATAATGATTTTCAAGAAATATTCCACAAAACAAACTCCAACCAATAGGATGTACAATCACAAAGAACATGCAGATTCATCCACAAACTGTCCCGAAGGAGTGTTATTCCACAAATAAACTCCAGCCGCTAAGCGGAAACCAACACAAAAAGAAACAAAAAAGGCACCCAATTTCCTCGGAAAGGTCAAGTGAATGTTCAGTGAGTCAGGTCCACTCGGCTGCATCGAGAGCATCACACGATGACTTTATGAAGGACGTCGCTTGCTGTGGGCATGTAAATATTTGGCCTGGAACATCAATACAGAAGCGACCTTCCATTGAGTTTCTTGCATTCCTTGAATCGATCATGTTTCTCTCATCAAATTCACAAAGTCTGGGAACACGAAAATGTTGTGATTCTTACAAGAAAGCCTTCTTTATCTAATGATCTCAAAAATTTAGATATTTGGCCAGAATTGATCGAGGCCTGTCTCTGTCAGTAGATATATAAGCCGGAACACTGTGTGTGTTCGCTCAAATTCCAGCTTATGGCCTGATATTTCAAGCAGACTCTGGAAGAGCTTGTCTAGGAATTTCACAATATCTCACCCTTCTTTGTTCTCAGGAATTCCAACAATTCGGACGTTGTTTCGCCGGTTATGATTCTCAAGGTCTTCCAGCTTTTCCCAAACGTGTTCCTAGTCCATCTTGGTTGCTAGCAAGTTAGCAGCTAATTCCCTCTCCGATGGCTCCAGATAATCGATCAGTTTCTCATCATCGCCCACTCTTGTAACCAACTCAGAAGAATGCAAGCACAGCGTAGTTCTAGTGGGAAGACTAGCTGCTGTACATTGTCGCACCGTTAGCTAGGTAACTCCTAGCCAATCACATGTTAACCAATGCTTTATAAGTCTGCTCACAATCACATTGCTGTTTCAGTGTGCTAACATGGCAACCTCCACAACCCCACCACCACCAGTTGAGTCCCGTCCTGCACGGGGGGGGTAGGCTCCTCGCCCTTGCCTCATCTCTCCGGCAGGATATGATGGTTCTGAATACAACTTCTTCTGACCGCCAGACGGGGCTTACTGATAGAACTTCTCCTCCATGGCAGCGATCGATAAACGTATAACAGCAAGATCCTTCGCCAGCATTGCCGGCATGCCCAACAGTTGACGCTGAATCTTTCCCATCGCAAATCTAAACTGAGTCCTGGGCTTGCAGCCTGCTGCTCAGGGGCTTCAGCTTGAGCATGTAAGTGTCTTTTAATGTTTGCAGAGCTTGAGGATTTTGAATTCTTTGACATCTTGTCTTCATAGAACAGTGATGGAACAAGGTGTATCAAATCTCACCAGTTTAAAAGTGTGCAGAGCTCACCGTTCACACCTCCGACCCTTGCATGGCGCAGTTTTTCCAAATTGTTTTCAATTTACTTGTTCATTGAACTGTTGTATAAAATAAATATCACACTCGCAATCATGCTATATGGCCCTATATAAGCACTGCTTTGATTACCTACGTGTGTGATATTGCTTAAAGTTACACTATGTAACTTTTGGCCCTCTAGTTGTTAAACAATAAAATTGCATGTGTCTTGCAGAAGAATATATTTTTGATAATGAGGTAAGTTGTGCTTCTGCTCCTCTGCATGGATTAATGTGGTTCGAGGCACCGGTGTATATTGGATACAGGACATCTTATCAGAGCCAATGGACAAATAAATAATGAAATAAAGGAAAAGACAGATATCCGAAAAATCTGATGTCATCTGAGCAGGTAAGTGTCATATCTTATGCTGTCGTTTTAACTTATTGGAAACACTGATGTTTTGAAATAAATTATGTTACAAAATTAGGCAACGATCTTTATCATTAGACACAACGATTGCTAGTTTGATAAGGTCAAACATTGTATTGTAGATATTCTGGCCATATAGACCATGGTAGTAGCTAATTTATAGATTGTCTTTGTTAACAACCAGTGGTCAACATCATTTCAAGACTCACATGTCCTTAGCAAGCCTAGGACTAAAGGATTTATTTATATAAATTATTGCTGTTATAAAGAAAAATACACATGTGTATTGTTCTGCACTGATTACAGTATAATTATTGTATTTCACTACACAGATGTGTGTGTGTGTGTGTGTGATTACACAACTATACATAAACCATATCAATAAAATATCTTACCTGTTGAGTAAGAAAAAAAGCCATCTCTGGTTCGTTTTTTAATCCTTTCAGATCTCCGAGTTGTCACCACCACTGAAAAGCCAAGCCGATGTTGATTCGGCTTTTGTTACGGACTCTGTTCTTTTTGCTTGTAGACTCTGCTCTGTTCGGAGTTTCTTTGTTTTTACAACCAGTTTGTTGTGATAACAAACTTTCAGGTTCATTCTACTCCCACACCATACAAGCCCTACAGAGCTTATTTTCTCTGTGTATGGATATGACGTCAACACACAAGGGCGAATGACATACAGTGCATCCAGAAAGTATTCACAGCGCTTCACTTTTTCCACATTTTGTTCTGTTACAGCCTTATTACAAAATTGATTAAATTCATTATTTTCCTAATAATTCTACAAACAATATCCTAGAATGACAACTTGTTTTAAATCTTTGCAAATGTATTAAAAATAAAAAACGGAAAAAAATAAAATAAATCACATGTACATAAGTATTCACAGCCTTTGCCATGACACTCAAAATTGAGCTCAGGTGCATCCTGTTTCCACTGATCATTCTTGAGATGTTTCTACAACTTGATTGGAGACCACCTGTGGTAAATTCAGTTGATTGGACATGATTTGGAAGGCACACACCTGTTTATATAAGGTTCCACAGTTAACAGTGCATGTCAGAGCACAAACAAGCCATGAAGTCCAAGGAATTGTCTGTAGACCACCGAGACAGGATTGTATCGAGGCACAGATCTGGGGAAGGGTACAGAAAATTGTCTGCAGCATTGAAGGTACCAATGGCCGCCCGTCCAAACTGAGCGATCGGGGGAGAAGGGACTTAGTCTGGGAGGTGACCAAGAACCCGATGGTCACTTTGAAAGAGCTCCAGTGTTACTCTGTTGAGAGAGGAGAAACTTCCATAAGAACAACCATCTCTGCAGCACTCCACCAATCAGATCTGTATGGTAGAGTGGCCAGACAGAAGCCACTCCTCAGTAAAAGACACATGACAGCCCACCTGGAGTTTGCCAAAAGGCACCTGAAGGACCTGCGAAATCCATCCTGACAGCTCTAAAATATAAATCATTATTATAGGTTAATCAAACTGTATTTGGGTAAAGTAAATACATGGTTTGGAAGATGGATTTTTGTTGCACTCTCTCATTAAAAACAAAAAAAATTATCAAAAAATAAATAGTATAGCTTTAAATACTGTATGTATATATATATAGCAGCTTCAAGGAATGAAAACAAACTAAATATTATGCCGAACGTATCCAAAAATGGGAACAAATTCCCATTCAATTGTTCTGGAATGAAAATAATTAATTTTTAAATAATTTAATAATTTAATAAAGTTATTTTTAAATGCTGCGTTAATTTTGTTTCTGCTAATTTTTTTAAATGAAACCAAAGGCCAAAGTGTTTATCACTGTAAATTGTCTGTTGTCTAAAAACGGGGCTTCACTCTTTTAGTTGAACATGATAAGCAGTGCTTTGATTCTGAAGGAAACTGCTGCATCACACATCTTTGCCTAATCACACACTGTAAATGTAGCCTTCCGTGACATGCTAAAGCCCTTTTTGGCAGCTATATATAATTACTACAGACACAATAAAACAGATGCAAGGACAAATACTGAGTCTTCACTGAATTATTGTTAGATATGATGCATTAATATAGATTTGATGCTGTCGGGTTTGACTGAGAAGCAGATCTGTAATTAAAACAAAAAATCAAAAGAAAATTATGAAACAATTATTATATAACTAAAATAAAACAATTGGCATAAGATGATGTTTAGTTAAACATCAAAAAACTAAAAACGTTCAAATCAGGGACTAAAAACGAAATGTTTTTCATTTTGGTTTGTTCTGAGCAAAAAACGTATTTTTTTTGTTCTGGTTCAAATGTTCCGCAGCCTCCTTCCAAATGGTTACCAGTTAGATAAAATAAAAGAATGGTTATTAACATTCTTTTTCAAATGACAGTACTCTGAGCTAAGTGGAAGGTGAAATACAAATTGCAGTGTTGTCAGATCTCACATTTGAAACAAGCAACCTGGAAAAACAAGCCCAAAATAATCTACTTCCATCACCAAAATAAGAGGAAAAAAGCTATTAAATTATTTCCGGCATGCTGGATTTATAAGCATAGAAATCATAACAAGAATACAGTTAATAAACAGTTAAGTATAATTTTATTACAGAACTGCTTCCAAGACATCCCAGCAGCATCAAATTTGTATTAATACAACATATCTGACAATAATTCAGTGAAGACATGGAAACAACTTAGAAATTTACTTTCCCCTTCTGTCACTCACTCGACATTGTGTCGATTGTAGTGACACGAGGCTTCTTTCGAGAGCCTCGGATCTCCTGAATATGAGAAAAGGCCAATGAAAAATTGCCAAACAGAATTTGCATGTCCCGCCCGTGGACATACGGGTATAAAAGGCGGAGGATCTTGCATCTGTTCAGTCAGATTCTTTCTTCGAAGCCAAGCGGTTGTGTGATCAGCGAGCTGAGAAACTCGCTACTGTTCCACTCACCTCTTGAGCATTGCTGTTGTATCTACGGCACATTACCAGCGGCTTTCTCCCTCCTCTGCACGCCAGTGCAGTCCACGCCCCTGGGCACTTCGACAGCGTTCTTAAAAGAGCAATAATCCTCAAAAAGAGCAATAATTTCTCTAAAAGAGTAAACACATTGGCGTTGAATGTCTTTTTAAAGACGCGTCTTTTTCAAGATGCCTTTCCACCTTTGTGTTGTTAATGGTGCGGCAGATATCTCTCTGCTTCTGATGGACATAGGCACTGCCTCGTGTGTCTGGGTCGCGATCACACCGAGGCAACGTTTGTGGATGGTTTGTGTATTCATTGCGAGAGCTTGACCATGTCATCATTGTGGTCGCGGCTTTCCTGCCTTAAAGGAAACGCCACTCCAACTTTTTTTTCAAACATGAAGTGGTGTAGTTTCAAGAATGTTCTGTGATAAACCTTTGCCCTTTGGTCTCAAAAGGGCATGAACCGGAATGAACTGTCTTCCAATGAAAACATTATCGAAACAAAATTAACCAGTTATAACCAGTTACCAGCATTTAAAAATCAAGTTTTCATCCGGAACAATTGAAATTCACTTTGTTCTGGTTTTCGGTGACGTTCTGCTAAAAATTTAGTTTTCGTTTCTTGTTCCTTGTACCGTTTTTAATCCCTGGTCCAAACATGCATGCAGGATATACACCAGTTGAAGTGTTGCCAGATCTCACAAGAGAAACAAGTCACCTGGGCTTCATTTCCCAAAAGCATCATAAGTCTTGATCGTAGAGACCATTGTCGCCAATGATTGCTATGATCTAGACTTACAATACTTTTGTGAAATGGAGCTCAGGTCGCTTGTTTCTCTTGCAAGATCTGGCAACTCTTCAACTAGTGTATCACACACCCATAGCACAGAGTTCTGTCATTTAAAAAAAAATACAAATTATTAGTCGTTCCAACTGAAAAGGAGGCTTCGGAACCGGAATGAAAAAATACTGTATCTGGTCAGAATGAACCACAATGAAAAGAAATTGCAATCCTAACTGTTTTGAAGTTTGCATTTAATAGAGATATAAATGGAGACAAATTCAGATACCAATTCATGTAATTTATAGTCTTCCAATTTAAAGTATGTTGTTGCATTATAACTTGGTAGACACAAGACAACATCACATCTAAACATGACCCCCCCCCCCCAAATACACTCTAGCTCAATGCAAAATAACATATGAAATTTTTTCTTTAAATATTGATATTTAACATAAGTAAAATCAACAGTAGATGTAAAGACTGCTATGGTGTACGCATGAATAAAATACTGATTTAATGCGCAATTCCTTGCTGCTCCACTAATATAATCTTCATGATCTGACTAGGCATGAAAGAATCTGCAAGAATCTGTTTTCACATTTTCTGAACATGCTCAGAAAAATATAATGAGATACAAGAAAGAATTTTAACACCAAGCAATTATACACATCGGCTTTACTTAACAAACACACAAAGGCAAGGGAATGTGTCAAACTTTTTGCATGACAGGTTGACAAACTCTTTAGCAAACTTTCCTTGTGGGCCAGCTCAGATGTTCCTTAACCCCTGTACCTACCTTCCCCAGTGTGTAAATATTGGACAACAATAAAAGCAAGTATCAGGATTTAGTCCCATATAAACAGAGACTGTGAATACCACTAAAAAGGTTAACTTGTGAGTTACAAGACAAGACCAACACTGACATCATAGTTTTCCCACAATAGCCATGAAGTAGCTCCATCTTTCCAATAGCTGGTCTGGAATTTGTGGGTGGCAAGGCCATAACTCTTAACATCATGGCTTTCTGCACAAATATTTACTCATTTAGAACATTAGCCAGACAGCAGTGTTGTCTTAACATCTGACTGCTATTGCAAGGAAAGCTTTCCCAAGCAAGGACTGGATCACACACATAAATACATTTAGCGTAGTTTTCTTTATATGGGTTTTATGCTCTTCTGCTGTACAGTAGCTTCTGTTTTATAACAGTTTTGTGTGAAGTTAAAGTGAGAGCAGGAGTGACCAAATAGATATTATGATATTTATCATTAATGGCTATCGTCTTACAGTATGTGTAGTCTGTCAATTTTTTTTTTTCCCCCTCCAGAGCTTTCAAGCTGATAAGCTATAAGTGAAATTGAGCCGGAGTGCCACCAAGTCTTTCTGAGAACACTTCAACATTCGGTTTGAGTTCTAATTGCAGATACTTCTGGGAAATGCACATAAGAGACAGTTTATTTTATATTGTATAATTTTTTTGGCCTGGCAGCATAAATACAACAGGTGTGTGAAGATACTTGGTAAAACGCAACACTATACTGGTGGGAAACATGAACAGAATGGCTGCAAATGTAGAATTGAAGCTGCATTTGGACTGGAATTTAGGTGTATTTACACAGACTACTTAATGCTGCTCAGAGCATTTTTTCATCCGTCTGCACTGCAAATTTTAGACAGACACAGTCAAGTTAACAAATTCACCCTTTATGCATCTCAAGATACCTTTAACTGTGCTGCATGTAGCTTTTTAGCAGCCCCGAACGCATGCCTCAGGATGCTTTTTTAAAAGTTCTTAAAGGGATGCTCTGCTTTTAATGCAAGTTTCAATTGACAGCATTTGTGGCATAATGTTGATTAACACAAATCATTATTTCAACTCGTCCATCCTTTCTTTTTCTTCTACCAATTTGGAATGCCCAGTTCCCACTAATACTAAGTTCCAGATGCCTCCGTTTCAGTGACAGTTAATCCGCGCATCTTAACACGTGGCTCGTTGTTCATGACACTGCGGAGACTCCCAGCATGTGGAGGCTTATGCTATTCTCCACGATCCACACACAACTTACCACATGCCCCATTGAAAGCGAGAACCACTAATCATGACCATGAGGAGGTTACCCCATGTGACTCTACCCTCCCTAGCAACTGGGCCAATTTGGTTGCTTAGGAGACCTGGCAGGAGTCACTCAGCACGCCTTGGATTCGAACTCGTGACTCCAGGGGTGGTAGTCAGCGTCAATACTCGCTGAGCTACCCAGGCCACCCGTCCGTCCTTTTCTTTTAAAAAAAAGCTCAAATCTAGGTTACACCGTGTCCTAACCAAATGCAACGTGAAACTGCGACACTCGATAAAGGGTATCTTTTCCATGTTAATCAGAGTTTTTGTCCTAACCAGCCGTGACACAAGATGAGCAACAGTGACAGGGCTTTCTATTTTTGGAATGGTCTCTATTTCTGTGACGTCGTGCTGGCCAGCACAGTCATCAAATGGGTCTAAAATTATTCTTATTACAGTATATTAAGGTCGGCATCTCACTAGCCAGTGTTCCGGTTCATCCCAACTTCCCTGTTAAGTAGAGGTCGGCAAACATAACAACAGGAGTACTGCGTGAACACAAACAATCGTAACAGACTGAATAATGATGTGATTCATAAAGGTAAATTGCCCTGTCTACTGTATGTACTGTATCCCCTCAGGGATGGCCATAGAAAGCCAATGCCCATACAGAGCTTCAGTGAGTAAATGAGTTGCGTTCAAGACTGTTTCGTCTGTGAATCCTCTGTTTTCTGCATTTTATTGTCATTTATCCAAATTTAAGTGTATTAGTATCGCTGTGTCGCGACGCGCCTGGTGTGGACAGACCGACTGCGTGTCGATAGAATCTTATAGTGTCGTGTCTGATTAGGATGTGTAGTAGTGAGGCATTTACAATGGAAGTGAATCGGGCCAACTTTTGGAGGGTTTAAAGGAAGAAATGTGAAGCTTAGAATTTTATCAGTGCACTTACATTAATTCAAGTGTTAAAATGTACGTACTAATTGAGCTGCAAAGTCGCGTAGCACCTGTACACCACTCTGTGAATGACTTACGTGAGAAGGGAGGGTGCTTGGGTTCGATGTAGTTCAGGTGGATACCACGAAGGTGCACCTAATAAGTGTATAATGAGCTGTAACACTTCTAACAATAAAACATTTAAAAATAATGAGACCCAGAGATAGTTGTTATTTTAGAGAAAAAATAGGGTAACACCCTTGTTTAATTGGATAACAAAACTTGGCAAATAAAATATAAAAGCTTTTCCCCAAAACTCAATATTAACGAATACACAAAATAACCAAAAGATTCCTCAAACACTTAAATAATAGCCCCTTTAACTTTAAATAGAAACACCAATAGTTTCAATCACACTTGTTACACCAATATAAGTGGTCTAAACGTTCCCCTCCTTTATCTCTTTCCTCACAATAGAGAATACACAGAGAACTTTACAATAAACAAGAAAAACAACGTCAAGTGTCCTGAAACCAGTCTTAGCAAATGCAGTGATGGGCCCACTCACACACACACACACACACACACACACACACACACACACACGGTCCAGTTTACTCACTGTAACGTTTTGAACAAAGAAGAAAAATATGTTGCAGGCCTGTTTTGGTCTAGCGAAACATTGAGTGCGCTGAACGGACACTTATAAAACATTGAGTGCGTGGAAATACCTCAGTCCGGCTGATCAGGTGCGATTAACCGACAGCTCCGCCCAGCATTACCCACCGTGGCTAGCTATACTCGGCTCCCTCCGAACACAGACGGATTCTCCGGTTTCGTTTCTCACTCAGTCTCTCAGCTCACAAACATCCCGAGTCCGTGGTCATCTTCTCTGAAACCTCGCACTCAGTTTCATCGACGTTAACAGCACTTTCTAGCGTCTTATCTTTCTTCTCCTCGTGTCAAGGTCTCGTGCTCACACGAGGACCGCAAGGCAAAAAACTTTTTCTTCCTCTTACATGTCTCTCTCCAGGTCACGTGTATATTGCAGCCCAAAACTAATGACTATACAGCATAAATACCCAAATGATCAATAAAATTAGTCACATAAAATCAGTAAAAATAAAGCAATATAAGCTAACTGCATACAACCTTTTGTAATATTTAGCTAAATAATATAAACTTTAAACTTTAGTTTCACTGTCAGGAAATAAAATTACCAAATATCAATCTCCTTTTAATTATGTAAAATAAATTTATATTTCCTTATTTAGAAATCAGGTGTCTCCTACTATTTATTTCAAAGTAAATAAACGTTTACTTTTTTAATAGTCATATGACTCGTTTTTAAGATTAAGAGAGATTAATAATAATCCACCCGGTTCTCAGTACACTATAATAGCCAAGTTTACCACCGGGCTACATCCTCCCCCTTCTAGAACGTTTTGATGCCCTCATCAAAATAAACCTTAGAGGACTCTAATAGTCTTAAAGTCAAGGGTAGAGGCCAGATTAGAACAAGTGAAACAACGCCATGGGGTGGCACCAGAGAGTTTGACATATACTGCTTCTGGAGTCTCCGTAGAGTCCACTTCCCACTAACACTCCGTGGCTTAGGACTGTCACAGGGTATTCACAGGGCTTGCCAAGTTCATCGTAGCTCAGCTTGACCACTGGACGGGTGACTCTTTTTGAACGCTCAACTTGTTCAATCTCAGCTTGAGTGTCCGGATAGGGGTTGACGTCTGCTCCCTCTTCTAGAACGTTGACTTCTGAATCAGCGTTGGGAGGCAGGTTTGGCCTGCCTCCCAACGCTGGGATCTTTGATCATTGACCACCGGCTCTATCTCAGCCGGGTCTTGAGCTTGTCTTTCAGGTTCGGTAACAATTGGCTTGGACTGCCTTGTGGACAGTTCTGGACATGTAAGCAACTTGTCCCAGTCTAACTCAACGGGTCTTGGCAGGTATACTTCGTCGTACTCTAATTCTGAGGACACGTCTTCATCGTGGTTGTTTGTCTGTACCAGTTCTTTTGTCTTTTGATGACATGCTCTGGTCACCGGTCTTTGTTGTGGCCCCACTTCCCTTTCGTCAACAGGGATTCTCACAAGGTAACCAATGGGTAACAGGTGATTACGATGAAGTCTTTTCAGCTCCCATGCCCCTCTCTGGCTTGATCTTGTAGACAGGTAAGTTGGGTAGCTTCTCCGTAACAATATATGGTGAGGATCGCCACTTGCATTTCAATTTGTGCTTTCCGGTGACCCCAAAGTTTCTCAGCAGCACCCTGTCGCCTTTGTCAAGGACTTGTTCTTTGACGTGCTTGTCGTGTGCTTTTTTGTTCCTTTGGTGGTTCTTGTCTGACGATTCTGTTGCAAGACTGTAGGCTCTTTGGAGATCTTTCTTGAGCTTGGCAACATACTGATGGTAGGACTTTGTCTTTTGGTTGTCCTCGGTCACGCCAAAGCAGATGTCTACTGGTAAGCGAGCTTCTCTGCCGAACATTAGCAGGTAAGGCGAATAACCAGTTGCGTCATTTTGAGAACAGTTGTAGGCGTGGACCAACTGACTGATCTTTTGACTCCATTTTTGTTTTGGATCGAGTGTGCCAAGCATTGACAAGAGCGTACGATTGAATCTTTCCGGTTGCGGATCTCCCTGAGGGTGGTAAGGCGATGTTCTTGACTTACGAATACCCAGCATCATCAGAAGGTCTTGGATCAGTTTGCTTTCAAAATCGCGGCCTTGATCCGAATGTATGCGGGCAGGGAGTCCGTAGTGTACAAAGTAGCGCTCATACAGTATCTTGGCAACGGTGGTCGCCCTCTGGTCTTTGGCTGGAAAAGCTTGGGCGTATCGAGTAAAGTGGTCTGTCACTACAAGGATGTTGGCGAAACCTTGAGAGTCTGGCTCAAGTGACAGAAAATCGATACAGACGAGGTCTAGAGGGCCTTGGCTGGTGATCCGTTTTAAGGGAGCAGCTCTCTGAGGAAGGGCTTTGCGAGTGATGCATCTGCCGCAGTTCTTGATGTACTGCTCAACCTCGACTCCCATTTTCGGCCAATAGAATCGATATCTGATAAGTTTGATGGTCTTGTCCATGCCCAAGTGACCGGACTCATCATGCAGAGATCTCAGGACCATCGGGACATACTCTCTGGGCAGCACCAGCTGCTTTACCTCAGTTCCATTTTTCTCAACCTTTCTGTAGAGCAGATTGTTTTGAATGAACAGCTTGCTTGCTTCTTTGTTCAACAGGACAGAAATTGGATTGTCGGAGCTGGTGAATGATGGACCACCACGAAGTGACTGTTTGACTGGAGCGATAATAGTGTCAACATCTTGAGCGGTGACCAGGTCTTTATGACTGAGCTGACTCAGAGAACCGAGAGCCAACCGAACTGGGAAGGCGAAACACTCTGGTATACCATCAGGTGACACTCTGAGTGACTCAGCAATAATTGTGGACTCTGTTGAAGTTTCACGGCACTTGATCTGCTTACACAGAGCTTGAACACTTTCAGTCGGTACGCTTTGCCAGCCTTCTTCCGTTGTTGGAAGAGGGTTGCGTGACAGGGCATCGGCGTCGACGTTGCTGCTGCCAGGCCTATACTGCAGTGTGAAATGGTATGTGGCGAGTGCTGAGAGCCAGCGGTGACCTGTCGCGTTGAGTTTGGCAGTCGTGAGAATATAAGTTAGGGGGTTGTTATCGGTTCTCATGGTAAACTGGGCTCCATACAAGTAGTCGTGGAACTTGTCTACCACTGCCCACTTGAGTGCCAACAACTCGAGCTGGTGCACTGGATAGTTCTTTTCAAAGGCACTCAGCTTGCGGAAGCAACAGGTCTCAAACCCTCGGGGTACTCTTGGTTGAGGACAGCACCGAGCCCATGAAAACTGGCATCGATGTGAAGTATGTAAGGCTTGGTGGGGTCGGAGAATGCCAGCACAGGTGCATTTGTGAGGCAGTGGATGATCTTTTGGAATGCCTCTGAACACGACTGGTCCCACCGTTCACCAAAAGGCTCTTTGACTTTGTAATAGGTCTTGTCTGATGAAAATGTAGACTTTTGCTTCTTTTGGGTGGGAGGACACCCTTTGCACAGCTCTGTAAGTGGTCGGACAACGATGGAGTAGTTTTTTATAAACCTGCAGTAGTAGCCGCAGAACCCCAGGAATGACTGCAGAGAAGGAAGGTCGATTGGCTTCTTCCACCGCGTCACTGCTTCAACTTTGTCCGGGTCTGTGGCGATACCTTGCTCAGAAACAATGTGCCCGACATAAGTGACTTGTGAGCGACAGAACTGGCACTTGTCGAGGGACAACTTGAGTCCGGCTTCTTCAAGACGAGCGATGACTTTGCGAAGTCTTTGCTCATGCTCCCCCAGAGTCTTGCCGAAAACAATGAGGTCATCAAGATAGACGATGACTTCCAGCATATGCATGTCACCGACTGCCTTTTCCATAAGTCGTTGAAATGTCACAGGGGCCCCTGTAATCCCCTACGGCATCCGCTCAAATTGGAAGAATCCCAGAGGACAGATAAAAGCGGTTTTCTCCTTGTCCTCCTCAGCCATTGGGATTTGATAATAACCACTGCGCAGATCCAACACTGAAAACCACTTACTGCCGGACAAACAATCGAGAGCGTCGTCGAACCGTGGTACAGTGTACTGATCTGGGATAGTTCTCCGGTTCAGGGTGCGGTAGTCAATGCACATACGAAGTTGACCATTCTTTTTACGAAAGAACAATCGGTGAAGCATATGGACTTCTTGATTCTTTTATGATCCCAGCCGCCAACAAACCTTGCAGGTGACGCCGAAGATCATCCAAATCAGCAGGGGCAATACGTCGAGATCTCTCTCGGAAAGGAGTGTTATCGTTCAGACGGATGTGATGTTCTACCCCTTTGGCCAAACCGACATCCCACTCTTCAATAGAGAACACATGGGGGTGTTTGGCAAGCTTTTGACTCAGCCTCTCTTTCCACTCTTTGCTGATGGGTGACTCACTGAAGTCAAACAAAGAAGGATCCATAGCTGGAACAGATTCGACTTTAGGGCTTGGTGCATCTGTCACCATGTCAGCGACGTGAAGGTGAGCGATCACGGTGCCCATTGGAATGGCAGTTTGCTTTAGAGACTCATTACGCAGGAGCACCAGGAAGTTGTTTGGATCTAGCATCTTGGAGAACAACACAGTTGGCTGGACAAGTACACTGGGAGGAAGAGCAGGTGAGTGGGCTCGTACAATGATGAGTATGCTGTCTCCAATGTCTTGTTTTTCTTTCACTTTGCAGCTAGCAACGTATTCAGTGCCAGGAGGGATGCTGAGAGGACCAGGCCCAGACCACTTAACTTCAGCCACAGGCAAGTCTTTATGGCCTTTTATGGTCATCCCGGCAGGAACGGGTAAGTGTTTTTTCTCTTGAACTTGGATTGTGACAGAGTTGACGTTCTCTAAGTCTTCTTTCTTTGTTCTGGACTTGAAGGGCTGAACCCCCCTGACGTTTGTGCCGATCAGGACAGGTATAGTCTCAGAACAACGTGGATCAGGGCACACTAAGGCCAGGACAGGAACAGACTTGATTTTGTTGGACTTAGATTTTTGTGGCAGCTCCAACTCTACCTGGATGTAACCTTTGTACGGGTAACTGCTATCTGACTCACTTAGGCCCCATATTGCTAGACCGGTCACAGAGTTTAGCTGGATGTGTGACAGGTGTTTGGCATACCAGCTGTCAAAGATGATGGTAACTTGAGATCCACTGTCCATCAGCGCGGTGCAGGGGTTGCCATTGATCCTGACCTGAGCAGTGGAGGGCGGTCCCACGAGTCCCTCGGGCAAACTGTTGGTCTGTACATTTACCGAGCTTCTCTTGACACTTGCATTTGTGGTCTTGGTTCTTGTTTCGTTATCAGATTTGCGGTCTTGCTTGGACTTTCTTTGAGCTTGCAACAGTTTCTGAATAACTTTGGGATAGTTCTCGAGAGAGGCACACTTGTTGGCAAAATGCCCGTCTTCACCGCAGCGATAGCAGAAAAAATCACTTAAGTCTCTGGCTGTAGAAGGTCTTGACTGCCAGGGTCTTGACTGGGTCTCTTGTGGGCAGGGCTCAGTAGCAGGACTGTACTTGGGCTTGACTGACATGACAGAGACTTGCTTTCGGAGCTTGACAACTTCTTTCTTTAAAGCTTGAACGTTCTTATCTTCTGAGTTCTCTGCCGCCGGAGTGACTGGAAGCAGTGTGCTCGTCGAAAAGTGACTTGACATGGCGGCTGGGGTTGAGAGTTCACTTACTTGTGCTCTGAGTTGGTGTATTTCGGTTTTCAATTCTTTTAACTCTGTGTCAGAGGTCACAGTAGCACTTTTGGCGTAGACGGCTTTGGGTGGATGGAGTCTGCGACGTGAAGCTTCATGCTCCTCCTCTAGGCGTATCTCATTCAGCAGCCCGAGGAAAGAGGGAGGACTGTCTCTGCGGTCTCTCAATCCGAGATTTAATATCATAATGTCAGACCTGATGGCCCCTTTAATGAGTTGGTCAAGACGTGCTTTGTTGGCCGCCGATGACTGGAGTCCACCCTTTTGGATAACTTTATTTAGGACTCTCTCAAGGCGTCTCAGGAACTCAGAGAGTTTCTCATTGGGGTGTTGACACAACATTCTGAAGGCGAAGTAAAGTTCTTCACCGCTCTCGGGGTTGCCAAATGTGGTCTCGAGAATATCAATGTAGTCCATAGAGGTTGCAGCTGGGTTGTTGAAACGAACAGCTTGGAGGATTTCGAGTGCAGGACCCTTTACACTTTCCATTATTCTCATTTTCTTTTCTCTTTCTGGGCGATCATATTCTTCAATCATAAGTCTGGCTTGTTCAACCCAGTTTTCCAACTGTTCTTCTCCCGGGGGTGTGGGCATGACCCACTGAGAAAGTATGCAGTCTTCTGTAAAGATTGTTGTCACCGTGTGTGGGCTTGCTTGTCATTTGCAGGACATCACCCACTGCTCGAATGATAGCTTCAGGAGTGGACGCTTGCAGTGGGGAAGAAAAACTGGAATCTGGCAGTGGCACATTTTGACCATCACCGGCTGCCTGAGCTTGGGGTTCTTCCTCCTGCTCAGAAAATCCAAAGATTCTCCAGATCTTAGCAGACCCCTCAGGAACAACATCAAGAGGAATGGTGTCTGTATTCACATTCTCCCTGCACTCACATAGCACGGTTAAACTTTGAGACTGTGGGTCATACATTCGTCCTCTCACCCTGACTCTGCCAAGTGCTTTGACAGTCTGCAGCGTTTCTTCAATGAACCCAACTTCAGTGTCCGGATGTACATCTTTAACCAGCAAGGCTTTCACTGGGTCTATGCCTTCTCCAACACACCAGTTCTTCAACTGAGCCATCCCCACGGGTTGTGCGCTTACAGTGATCACTTGTCAGAACTGAATTTGGTAGGTTATAGTTGTAGTTTAACACAGATAAAACTTAATTTGTGTTTTCTCGACTTTGGATGCTTAATAAAACTCTACTTCTGCAATTTTAAAGTTTCACAATAGGTAATCTTTAATATGGTTTTACATGTAGGTTAATAGCTAGCCAGTTTTTGGTTCTAAGCTACTTTTTAAACAAACTATTTGAATCTCTGGGTCAAACTAAAATTGATTTAAAACTACTTTGAGACTAAAAACATCCAGCGGTGCCTCCATTTTATTTTATGTAGCACCCATACACCACTCTGTGAATTACTTACGTGAGAAGGGAGGGTGCTTGGGTTCGATGTAGTTCAGGTGGATACCACGAAGGTGCACCTAATAAGTGTATAATGAGTTGTAACACTTCTAACAATAAAACATTTAAAAATAATGAGACCCAGAAATAGTTGTTATTTTAGAGAAAAAAATAGGGTAACACCCTTGTTTAATTGGATAACAAAACTTGGCAAATAAAATATAAAAGCTTTTCCCCAAAACTCAATATTAACGAATACACAAAATAACCAAAAGATTCCTCAAACACTTAAATAATAACCCCTTTAACTTTAAATAGAAACACCAATAGTTTCAATCACACTTGTTACACCAATATAAGTGGTCTAAACGTTCCCCTCCTTTATCTCTTTCCTCACAATAGAGAATACACAGAGAACTTTACAATAAACAAGAAAAACAACGTCAAGTGTCCTGAAACCAGTCTTAGCAAATGCAGTGATGGGCCCTCACTCACACACACACACACACACACACACACACACACACACACACACACACACACACACACACACACACACACACACACACACACACACACACAGTCCAGTTTACTCACTGTAACGTTTTGAACAAAGAAGAAAAATATGTTGCAGGCCTGTTTTGGTCTAGCGAAACATTGAGTGCGCTGAACGGACACTTATAAAACACTGAGTGCGTGGAAATACCTCAGTCCGGCTGATCAGGTGCGATTAACCGACAGCTCCGCCCAGCATTACCCACCGTGACTAGCTATACTCGGCTCCCTCCGAACACAGACGGATTCTCCGGCTTCGTTTCTCACTCAGTCTCTCGGCTCACAAACATCCCGAGTCCGTGGTCATCTTCTCTGAAACCTCGCGCTCAGTTTCATCGACGTTAACAGCACTTTCTAGTAGTGATGTGTCCTCCCGTATCGAGGCTTCGAAGCGTGTGTCGAGTAATCCGGGATGATTTCTGTGAAGCGCGTATCGAGGCTTGTGTCGGTGACGTATGTGGTGACGTTTGAAGCCTCGCGAGCCGCCTGTACCACGTGACTGCTTCAGGAAGTGGTTCGCGGTTTGGCGGTCTATTTGAAATATAAGGGCCAGCAAAATGCAATGGATTCTATGGAGTTTCCTTTGTGTCTTTATTATTCAATCAAACATACTTTGTTTGAGAGTAAAATTAATTATTTTGTAATTAAAAAAAAATAAAAGAGTGCAAAAAAGTCTTCTAAATGCTCAAAAATAAAGAAGTTGATAACAAAATTATTTGCAGTGCGTGTAATCTTTTGAAAACTTTTTTTTTTTTTGTGCACTTCAAAAACTTTTCATCACAAACCCACACATTTTGCTCTCTTTTCTGCTGTCTTTTTTGCCGCTGTAAATATTTTGCTTGCGAGTTGAAAAGTTTTGCTTGCGAGTTGAAAAGTTTTGCTTGCGCGTAAAGCTGTACCTCAGTGGGCGGTCTCTAACAACCAGATGAAAGGCCTTTTTCTATTGGTCACCCTCGATTGAAGTGACTGGTTGGCCACGCCCATTACAGTTTCCCGCCGCTGCTGCTGCTGCCATCATCGTCGCACTGCGGTCAAGCCAGCCGTGGTTTGAAAATACACGGTCAAGCCAGCCGCCAAAAAAAGAAGTGTGTGCGCCTATTACTATGAATACGGTAATTTCAGTAACAGCACAGAAAGAACGCGCTTTCAGAGCACTTGAGTTGCCCAGATCGATCCGTCCGTCTGTCTATCTATCTTTTTTTCTTTCTTTTCTATGTCTTTTTATCTATCTATCTATCTATCTATCTATCTATCTATTTCTAAAGGCCAAATTTCTAATAAGTAGAAAAAACTAATGGTCAGTTCTTGTAGGGGACGTCCCATACCATACAGTATACTCACCTCATATCAAACCAGTTTACTGTAGCATTTTGGAGAAATGTCACATTATTTGACTTCAGAGGCCCATTAATACCTCATTTCTAATAAGTAGAAAAAAATAATGGTCAGTTCTTGTGGGGGACGTCCCATACAGTATACACACCTCATATCAAACAATTTTACTGTAGCATTTTGGAGAAATGTCACATTATTTGACTTCTGAGGCCCATAAAGACCTCATTTCTAATAAGTAGAAAAAACTAATGGTCAGTTCTTATACGGGACGTCCCATACAGTATACTCACTTCATATCAAACCATTTTACTGTAGCATTTTGGAGAAATGTCACATTATTTGACTTCTGAGGCCCATAAAGACCTAATTTCTAATAAGTAGAAAAAAACTAATGGTCAGTTCTTATACGGGACGTCCCATACAGTATACTCACTTCATATCAAACCATTTTACTGCAGCATTTTGGAGAAATGTCACATTATTCGACTTCAGAGGCCCATTAATACCTCATTTCTAAGTAGAAAAAAATAATGGTCAGTTCTTATACGGGACGTCCCATACTGGGCTGGCTTGACCGTGTATTTTCAAACCACGGCTGGCTTGACCGCAGTGCGACGATGATGGCAGCAGCAGCGGCGGGAAACTGTAATGGGCGTGGCCAACCGGTCACTTCAATCGAGGGTGACCAATAGAAAAAGGCCTTTCATCTGGTTGTTAGTACGGGGCCCGGGAAGTCACCTGTTGGGGAAAAAAATACAATCCGTGGCGACGGTTTTGCAATCCATCCGCTCAGTTTATAAACTGTACTCACGAATTCTCAAACTGTTCCCTCGGTTTAACAAATCGTGCTCACGGATTAATAAACCGTACCCACGAGTTCCTAATCCGCGCTCTCAGATTTGTAAACCGTGCATTCAGTTTTTGCAATCTGTACCCACAAATTCATAAACCGTGCCCACGCTTTCGCAATCCGTTCCCACGGGTTTGTAAACTGTACTCTCGGATTTGTGGCTCCTCCCCAGTCTGTGCCGGCAGATTCAACCAGGCCATCTGTTACGGTGCGGGATATATAGTACGGTGTTTATAAACTATATTTTCTAAAAAGATTTCTCAAATCTCAATTAGCGCGTATGGGGTGGAATATACGATTTAATATGAATGACGTGTATCAAAATCTTTTGTTTATTTGTGATAATCTTAGCACTTTATTATTATTGTCTAACCTGTATTATGACTGATATGACGAATTGCTTTGTTCCTTTTTTTGTAAGTTTTGGACAAAAGCGTCTTCTAAATAGCCTATGTAGCCTAAAATTTAATAATGATTATTATTATTAGAGTTTATAACTATAAATGAGCTCACTTAGTAATACAGTAATATGTTTGTCATAAAATAATTTATCAATGCTTTATTTTTATAGGCTATAACCTAACCTTTACGGGTTTGGATAAAATAGGCCTACATTTATTTTTGCTTAAAAATAAAGCATTCATAAATTATTTTATGATAAACATATTACTGTGTTAAGTGAACTCATTTATAGTTATAAACTAATAATAATAATAATTATTATTATTATTAGCCTACATTTTAGGCTACATATTTAGAAGACGCTTTTGTCCAAAACGTACAAAAAAGGAACAAAGCAATTCGTCAAATATCAGTCATAATACAGATGAGACAATAATAATAAAGTGCTAAGATTATCACAAATAAACAAAAGATTTTTATGCACGTCATTCATATTAAATCGTATATTCCACCCCATACCCGCTACAATTGAGAATCACTTGAAGCATGCAGACGCAGTTAAGACAATTTTATGTAGGCCTATTACACTTAATACACATATAAAACAATATACAATAAGATTCGTTAACAACGAACGTTAAAAGCTTGTTCTTCGAAAATGAGGGCGAGCCACAAATATGAGAGTACAGTTTACAAACCCGTGGGAACGGATTGCGAAAGCGTGGGCACGGTTTATGAATTTGTGGGTACAGATTGCAAAAACTGAAGGCACGGTTTACAAATCTGAGAGCGCGGATTAGGAACTCGTGGGTACGGTTTATTAATCCGTGAGCACGATTTGTTAAACCGAGGGAACAGTTTGAGAATTCGTGAGTACAGTTTATAAACTGAGCGGATGGATTGCAAAACCGTCGCCACGGATTGTTTTTTTTTCCCCAACAGGTGACTTCCCGGGCCCCGTATGTTAGAGACCGCCCACTGAGGTACAGCTTTACGCGCAAGCAAAACTTTTCAACTCGCAAGCAAAACTTTTCAACTCGCAAGCAAAATATTTACAGCCGCAAAAAGACAGCAGAAAAGAGAGCAAAATGTGTGGGTTTGTGATGAAAAGTTTTTGAAGTGCACAAAAAAAAAAAAAAAGTTTTCAAAGATTACACGCACTGCAAATAATTTTGTTATCAACTTCTTTATTTTTGAGCATTTAGAAGACTTTTTGCACTCTTTTATTTTTTTTAATTACAAAATAATTAATTTTACTCTCAAACACAGTATGTTTGATTGAATAATAAAGACACAAAGGAAACTCCATAGGATTCCCCCTCACATTTTGTGGACTTGGGACTTTGTTAGCGATCTATTCAAGCTTCTTTTTTTTGCGATGGAACCAGCAAGAAAAAGGACATTTTCCCCTGTCTGGGAACACTTTGAGCTGATCTCACCAAATAATGTATTTACATTGTAATAATAACTAGTGTAATATAAATAAACGCGGCAACACAAGGTATTACTTGTTCTAATGTCTTTCTTCTTATTTCTGGTATTTTAAAAGGTGAAGTGTCTGTTGTGTCCCAAAGAACTTGGATACAACAACAACACCTAATAAATAAATAAGTAAAGCACATTCACATGACAACGCTCTCCCTTGTTTCCACTTTTCATTTTGACCCTGTCATTGTATCATAAAGACAGACACCATATAAAAGTTTATACTTTATGTATAAGCATCACAAACATCATTGATTAATTCATTCAATGCTTCAGACACCAAAGCCCTAGTGTCATTATAATCACACTGCACGTTTTACATTTATCGTCCACTTGATGGCACAATAGAGCAAATGAAGCACCATGAAGCTTCGGCACATGAGTGAACCAATTGGATGGAACGCTTCAATGTTTTATGAAGCTTCATCTCGCCATCACTACTTTCTAGCGTCTTATCTTTCTTCTTCTCCTCGTGTCAAGGTCTCGTGGTCACACGAGGACCGCAAGGCAAAAACCTTTTTCTTCCTCTTACGTGTCTCTCTCCAGGTCACGTGTATATTGCAGCCCAACACTAATGACTATACAGCGTAAATACCCAAATGATCAATAAAATTAGTCACATAAAATCAGTAAAAATAAAGCAATATAAGCTAACTGCATACAACCTTTTGTAATATTTAGCTAAATAATATAAACTTTAAACTTTAGTTTCACTGTCACGAAATAAAATTACCAAATATCAAGCTCCTTTTAATTATGTAAAATGAATTTATATTTCCTTATTTAGAAATCAGGTGTCTCCTACTATTTATAAGTAAATAAACGTTTACTTTTTTAATAGTCATATGACTCATTTTTAAGATTAAGAGAGATTAATAATAATCCACCCGGTTCTCAGTACACTATAATAGCCAAGTTTACCACCGGGCTACAGTCGTTTAAATCGTAATTTTTACAGTCGTTTTAGGATTTGTTTACATTACATCATTGTGGGATCCAAGTTGAAAAATTGGCTAGGCCTTAAACTTTACACAGAAAAGGTTAGAAAGTGATTTTATCAAACTAAAATTGTTTACACACATATTGTTTACGTCTTGTGTCTATAATTTTAAAACAGTGAGTATTTTAACGTGCGTATTTACAAAGAAAAACTATCAAATAAATAAAGAACAGCGCGGACGGATGTGTACGGAGCCTAACGCATCATTGCAAATACCCACTGGGGCTCAGAGGCAGGTCTGAGGAATTCAGGCTTCTAAAAATTCACACCTCTCACTCACTCTTAAAGCAACACCACTGTCTGTTTGAGATCTCTATTGTCAAGTATTTTGTCGCAGTTGATGTTGAAATATTAGGCTACTCGAGTTTTCCTAGACATCTTTGCAAGTACTAACTGAGGTAATCTTTTAAGGGGGAGTTAATATTTCTTGGTGCAGCAGGGCGGCGTCCATACTGCTTGTAATCACACTGCCATGTGAAGAAAGATTCATCGCTTCATCTATTCCCGTGTCTCACACTGAGAGAGATGTCCGTGGCTGTTGCAGAGGGACGAAATGCAAACCCTAAAGGGAGATGCTCGAGATGGATTTGGCATTTGTTTCCTCACGTTTGCCTAACTTTCTCTCTCATTGTTTATACAATGTTGGGAGCGCTTATGTTTCAACAGATTGAGAAGAAGAAGAACCCTTACGACGAGTCGATGGAATTCCGTGCGGTTGTGCACGAGGTGGTGAAAACAGTGCAGAATCACACTGGTAAATTAGCTTTGCCTTTTTCCCCCACTCTTTTATTTTCCCTTTTTCCATTTTCACCTATTTTTTAATTGTGATTTCATCTTTTTGAACAGGATCTTAATGAATTTCATCTTTTGGGGAGTTAGAAAATGTGCAAATTATACGAAAATATGTGGAAAGAAACTAACTGGAATTTTATTCAGCACTTTCAGAGAGTATTTCCCTACCTCTAAAACATGTCATGTGATCAGGCTAACGTGGTAAGTTCTGTCTTTTAATTTAGGGCCATCGATGCAGCAAGACTTCTTGAATGAAATAGAAAAGATTTTGAAAACATTCAATACCAAGAAACAACATAATCAGAATTGGACCTTCTATGGATCACTTTTATTCTGCTGTACCGTGTTCACTACAGTGGGTAAGCAATACTAATTATATTGCTATTCGTTTTCTAGAAACAAAACTTGCAGACGTATTTGTTGTGTTTAAACATAAACCTACGTTTACATGTTTAATAGTTATGCTATGTATAATAGTTTAAACTCGTCATTGCGCTCATTTAATGTACAGTAAGCCTACCACTGAGTTTGTTATTCACATGAGACATTCTGAACTTTGGTCATAATGTATTCTCAGCACACATACAACTAAACTGTTGTCCATAGTTACCAGTCAACCCATAAAAAGAAACAGGCGTCGTCATTAGAGTAGAAAAAGGTGTTCTTTTGTGAACAGAAGTGAGTTATACACAGATTAACAACAGACCATGTAAATGGCTGTAATTGTAACTGTAATTGTAATCGGCTTACTGAAAGGGGTAAAGTTAAAAAAAGGTGTTAATACAACACCTATATTGTTACAACATATGTTAAAGGAACAGTTCTCCAAAAAAATGAAAATTCTCTCATCATTTACTCACCCTCATGCCATCCCAGATATATTTGTCTTTCTTTCTTCTCCTGAACACAAACAAAGATTTTCAGAAGAATGTCTCAGCTCTATAGGTCCATGCAATGCAAGTGAATGGTGACCAAATTTTCACTTCAAAAAGCACATAAAGGCAGTGTAAATGTAATCCATATGACTATAGTGGTTTAATCCATATCTTCAGAAGCAATATGATAGATGTGGGTGAGACCCAGATACATATTTAAGTAATTTTTTACTATGATGAGAGAATTAAACATTTGGGTGAACTATCCCTTTAAGGTTATGCATAATTTTATTTTATTTAACCTTTATTTAACCAGGAAAGTCCCATTGAGGTTAAAAACCTCTTTTTCAAGGGAGTCCTGGCCAAGAGGCAGCAAAAACACAATCAATTATATTTATAAAGGTTATACAACACAAATAATTAAAAACATTTACAATTTAAACAGGTCATTTCAGGTTCTCTCAATCTGGACTTAAAAGCATTTAAGGAAATGAGTTCAGATAATTTCAAGTCTTTTTGCAAAAAATTCCATGCAGATGGAGCGGAGTATACAAAAGCCCTTTTCCCCAGTTCTGTTTGGGCAAATGGAACAAAGAGCAGCAAGTGATCATTTGATCGCAATGAATAAGAACCAACACTTCTCCATGTGATTAAACTACTGATGTAGGATGGCAACAGACCAAACATGGCCTTATAGATAAAAATATGCCAATGCCCTGATCTCCTGTTGGACAACGATGGCCATCCCACTCTGGAATATAATTCACAATGATGGGTCAAATTTTTAGAGACGCATGATAAACAGTGTCAATCTTATGCAGACATTGTGCTGAAGCGGTCCTATACACCAGGTCACCATAATCTAAGACAGATAAAAATGTTGCCGTGACTAGCTGCTTTTTTGCTTTAAAAGAAAAACAAAATTTATTTCGAAAGAAAAAAAGACAGTTTGAGTTTCTTCACAAGGTTGTCTATATGAGGTTTAAAAGAGAGAGCATCATCAAGCCAAATGCCAAGGTACTTATAAATATGAACCACCTCTATGACACTTCCAGTCAAAGTGAACACAGGAGGAGGAACTTTAGAAACCTTCTTAGTATTACTAAACAGCATCAGCTTGGTCTTATCAGCATTGAGAACCAGTTTAAGCTGCATAAGCGTGTGTTGAACCACATCAAAAGCTTTCTGCAAAGACTCAACCGCTTTAGCTGGGGACGATCCAAAACAATAAATAATCGTGTCATCAGCATAGAAATGCATATTAGCATCCGACACATTTTGGCCCAATTCATTTATATACATAATAAACAGGAGAGGACCCAATATTTAGCCTTGTGGCACCCCCTTGTGGACCTTCACTAATGCAGAACATAGACCATCACATTTAACACACTGAGTCCTGTCACTCAGATAATTCATGAACCATGAAACTGCACAATCAGACAATCCCAAACAAAGAACCTATGCTTTAAAACAGCATGGTCCACTGTGTCAAAAGCTTTCGACAGATCAAGAAAAAGTGATGCACAGAATTGCTTTCTATCAAGGGCGACAAGTATGTCATTAATTACTTTTGTAACAGCAGTGATACTGTGCTTTTTCCTGAAGCCTGATTGCAGTTTAGAGAGAAGTTCATTTGAGTATAAAAACTCTTTTATTTGGTCTGAAACAAGGGATTCTAAAATTTTTGACAAAACACAAATTAGATATAGGCCGATAGTTAGTTAAAACTGCTGGATCACCTCCTTTAAACAAGGGAGTAACAAAAGCTGACTTCCAAACTGATGGTATTTCATTATTTTGAATTGACAAATTAAAAAGAATTGTAAGGGGCTCAGCAACAAAATCAGCCGCCTTATTCAAAAAATAAGGCTCTATTAAATCTGGTCCAGGAGGTTTTCTGAGATCTAACGCTTTAAGAGCTCCATGCACCTGCTGCACAGTAAAAGAAACAAAATTAAAAAGCTCTCCAGAAAACACTGGGGAGTATGTGCATGGAGTGACAGCGACTAATCCTGTCGACTCAGACAGAGAACCAACTGATACAAAATGCTCATTAAAGCAATTTAAAACATCAACTCTGTCGTAGACTGGAAGAGAGTTTTTTTAAGACAAATTTTGGGAGGGCTTCATTACTTTTATTCACAGATAGAGACTTGATGACTTTCCAAAATTTCTGTGGATTATTGAGATTTTCACTTGTGACTGATAAATAATATTCTGATTTAGCCTTTTTAATAAGAGAGGTACATTTGTTTCTTAGTTGTCTGAAAATGGACCAGTCAGTAGCAGAATCACCATTTCTAGCTTTAGCCCATGCCACATTTCGCTGATGGATAATGTCTGACAACTCTGGAGAAAACCAAGGGTTTTCCCGTCCCTTCACTCTGTGCTTTGTCCAAGGAGCATGTTTATTTACAATATTCTCAAAATTCTCCTTAAAAAGTGTCCAGGCAAGTTCAACATCAGGCAACAGGCCAAGCTGTCCCCAGTTAATCAAAGATAAATCATGATGATAGGCTTGTTCATTAAAATTTTTCAAATTTCTCTTTCTAATAATTTGCGATTTACATTTGGGTATTTTACTGCCTCTCGAAGTAGCAATAACACAATGATCACTCAGATCATTACAAATGACACCCATAGATAACAATTTATGAGGGACATTTGTTAAAATCAAGTCAATTAAAGTAGATTTGTCAGGATTTTTGAGATTAGGCCTTGTAGGTACATTTACCAACTGGCTAAGACTGATAGAATCACAGAAAGATTTAAATTCCACAGAAACAACATTTAGCCAGTCCCAATTCAAATCCCCACCCAATAAAAGTTCCCTATAGTTTAGTCTGGACAAAAGAAGCTTTAAAGATGATAAAGCCTCCCTGGAGGCCGATGGAGGTCTATAACACCCCACAACAGTTATTGAAAGGGACTTAAATATTTCAACATTTAAGGCCAAAAACTCCATTTGCCTACAGAGAGACTCAGACAAAACAACTGATGCACCAAATCTTAAAATCACATAAGGGTGTGGATAAAGGATAAGGTTCAATATGAGAATGTGTTTCACCCCTTATTCCTTTCATTAAAATTTAATTCTCTACCCATTAAAAAAAGAGCAACAATTGGACAACACCCCTTCATTATGAAGGCTCAAAGAACAAAAAATACATCTATTTTTGTGTGTGGTGTTCATAAAATGGGCAAGGCCTGCATGGGATTAACAGAGAGAGATAAAGGATGTAGATAATTGAAGTGATTATTTATGGCCCACTTTCTCTCTTTGACACTTTCTGTCTCTCTACGCTTTCCTCTTAAAAGGCGATAAAATTATAATAGTTACAATTTTAAAAGGGGAAAAACTCACAGATGTAAAAAAGTAACACAACTGTCTTGTTAATTATTGTGTTAAAATTACTGGACCATATCATTCGTAACAGTTAAATATCAAATAGCTGAGATTCTGTGTCATCAGACATGAGGCACAGGTGAAAAAATCTTGTGACCATAGCTGAGAAAGCACCAATCAGACACCAGTTTTCTGCAGTTTTCAACTAATTTTCAGCAAGATACAGACATTGTGCCAGCAATGAGGCTGAGCTGCTGCCGGCATTACACACCAACTGAATTACACACTAAACCAAACCAAACCAAACCAGCAAACCCATTTAAATTTAGACCATGAAGTCATAAACTTTTAATGGCAGGAAGCCACATCTGCATTAAAAGTACTTTAGAGGGGTGTGTACTAATGAGATCAATCCATTTCCAGTCTGTTCACAACTTAAAAGCCTGTGAAGTGAAATGTGTAGTGTGAGGCAGGTTATTAATAATTATGTATACATTCAATATTGCAATATGCTTATCTGAATATCATATCAGAATATGGTTTACATTAAACCAGAATCAGCAGAACTTTTATCCAAATTCAATTAAACATTTGACTGTTTAACATTCTCTGTGGATGTCCATTATGTTAATAAGGAAGGGCGTGTGTTGGTCTCTAAGCAGCTTATAACTTAATGTTTTTGTTCTCAAGAGTCAGCTGAATAAAAGAGATATAAAGGAAGCTAATAAAGTTCATATTAACTCTCTTTCCTACTGTATCTCCATTTATTAATGAACAACTCTGACACCTAAGTTCTGATGTTTTAAGAAACCACTGGGAGGCGCCATGTTGATTGTGATTCCTCCTGGGCTATTTTCTGTTTCTGAGCTCTATAAAAATCAATGTAAAAACGACTGAAACAAGAGATTCAGACAGAGAAATACAACAATTTTAAGTGTTAGTTGGAGTAAAAATGAGTTCAGGCTCAACATGTACAGTTGTTGGCTGTCATAACAACTCCAAGTGGTTAATGCTATCAATGTAACTAACCTCCGGTCATCGCTTCACTTCATCTATACCTGTTAGGAATTCCTTGTCTTGTTTCACTGTTGCCCTTGTTTGCCTTTTTTGTCACCTTTGCTTTCCTTAGTTTTCTCTTCATTCCCCTGTTGTCTGCCCTGTGTCTCACTAATCTATTGTTTATGAACTACATTTCCCACAATCCACCTGCCGTCATCACTGCCATTTTGTTCATTGTTTTCACCTGTGTCTCATTTGTATTATCACTCCCTGTGTATTTAAGCCCTGCTTTTTGTTCACTCCTTGTCGTTCGTTGAATGTTGTTTAGCCTGGTTTGCTGTCCTTGCCTATGTTCCCTGTTTTATGTTTATTTCCCCATTGAGGGTTTTCCTTTGTGTTTGTTTTCTTAATAAAGTTAAGCTGCATTTTAGATCCGCTCTCCTCGTCTGCCTTCGCTGCCTCATTCATAACAATAACCTAAACTCCTTAAATTTTGAAGGGAGAGGCACTGTCAAAAAATAGTTTTTGCAACTCTGTAAAGTATCAGCACTATGGAGCCAAAAGTTTTTTATTTTACCATTTTTTACAAATGTAATACACTAAACATCACATTATCTGAACATACACTGATTTGAGTGAAAACACTGGAGACCGTAAAATGAGCACAGGCTTCCATTATGAATCCTGGAGTTCTTCCGTGTTCCAGAAAAAGATGGATGGTTGTGTCACCATATTAAACTGGGATAAGAAGAGTAGGATATTAGCATATTATATTTGTATACTAGTTACACACTTCTGCAAGTACCATTATTTATTTGCATATTTAATTTACTGTCTTATGTAATGAATATGAATTGTAGCCCTCTATATTTGGCATCACAAAATTGTATATAAGAGGACAAACAATCTAATTATTCCTGACCTCCTTCTATGGAATTGCTTATTTTCTTATGCTCTACAAAAAGCCTTCAGAAATGACCTCTCAAATCAAATCAATTTACTTTATTGTCACACGACCATATACACAATTGCAACAGTAGGTGAAAGTCCTGTGTGCAGTTCTGAGCAACATAGCAGTCATGACAGTCACAAGACACCTACCAATTACAATAAACAACATATTTACACAACAAAATTTACATATCTAATATACAATGTACAGTAAACAATTCACACAATATAGAATACACATATAATTTATTTGATTCACTGGTTACGATTCTCGAAGTCTTCCAACTTTTCACAAATGCATTCCAAATCCACCTTGGTCGCTATCAAATTAAAAGCTAATTCCCTCTCCGATGACTCCAGATAATCGATCCGTTTCTCATCATCCGACACTCTTGTAACCAACTCAGAGAATTTCATATCACGGCAGTGATCAATCAAAATATTACAGCAAGATCCTCCAAGTCAGCAATGACCTTCGCCAGCATCACGACATGCTCGACAGTTGCCGCTGAATCTCTTTCACCGCACCATCCAAACAGAGTCCCTGGTCCGCAGCCCTGTCAGGGGTGTCAGCTTGAGCACATTAGTGTCTTTTAATGTCTCCAGAGACCGCAGATTCTTCTTCGACATACTGTCTTCATAGAACAGTTATGGAACAGGGTGTATCAAATCTCTCCGGTTTATGACACAAAAATATTAAAAACTAGCAAATTGCGCAGAGTTCGCCATTCACATATCCGACCCTTGCATGGCGCCACGTGACTCCTGAAATTACCTCTTTATGATGGTGAATTGTAAACGGTTCCTTTGGACTGAATGGATTATGTAAAAGTCCTTTTAAGACAATGGCTGCATCCGAAAACTTGAAAATGCTGCCTTCGGAGGCTGTATACAGAAGTAGGAAGAAAATAAGGTGCATTTCAATCTGTTCTGAGACTAGTTTCCATTCATTAAAAAACACTGTAGGTTAATCCATTACCTGCTAAGGCAGCAAGTCACATGCCTTAGTTTTCAAATGCAGCCAAGTTAGTTGACTTAGGCAGCCATCTTGGGAACACTCCCAGATTACAATCAAAGAACATGTTTCAAATCAGCATTAAAACCTGACAACAATGCTATTATAAATTGTGCTTCAGATCACGTATAAAAATTATATTTCCCAGTGGGTTCAGCTAATGCACATTCGCTTTCTGGAATTGATCGATAAAATTAAGATTTTTCTAGCCTATATATTATAATTATTTTTCAAAATATATGAAGTTGAACACACAATGTTTGTGCTGACGAGGGACATTTACATGTAGTTGCGTTTTCTTTCCATGCCCTTACTTCAATAAAAAAAAAAAGTCTAGGTTACATGTTGTAACCTCCGTTCCCTGATGGAGGGAACAAGACATTGTGTCGAGTGAAGCGACACTAGGGGACTTCTTTGAATGCGTCAGTTACCTCTGAATTTGAGAAAAGAAGTTTCACGTCCCTCCCCCGGACATACGGGTAGTAAAAGGAGGGAATCATGTGTCTGTCCATTCAGGTTTTGCACTGAGGAGCTGAGAATAAGGTTCGGCCATAGCAGTGGCTCGGTTCAGCGTTGTGGCCAGGGGGACACAACGTCTCGTTCCCCCCCATCAGGGAACAGAGTTTACAACAGTAAACTAGACGTTCCCCGTCTGACGCTCACTTCGACGTTGTGTCAAGTGAAGCGACACTAGTGGTCAAAGATTTTAGTTTATTGACGTGGCTAAGAGAAGAAAGACAGTCTCGGAGGCTCATTCTGTTGATCGTTTTTATAGCTTTGCTGTTGGACAACATGCTTTTGACAGTGGTCGGTAAGTGCTGCTGTTGCTCACACCTGTTACATGTGCATGCACATATGATGCTGAGTTGGCTACACATCCTTCATATCAACCTCTTTATATAAACACTGCTTATACAAAATATAATGCATTTTTATGACAGCATATGCTATCACTATTCAGCCTTTTGTAAAAAAATATATATATATATATATATATATATATATATATATATATATATATATATATATATATATATATGTGTGTGTGTCTTCATAAATATTAATAATATTCTTGGATCATGCAATTAATCGACTTTCTGTGTAATGCTGAAATTGATATGAAACATTCAAACGTCTTTTTAACTAGAGTATACCAATGTAAATAACTAATCTTTTTTTCTTCTTCTAAATTGCAGAGCTCCAGCTAACAATTTTCGGTTCTCAGAACGATAGTATAAAAAAATATAACCTTAAAATACCTTAAAATAACCAATAGAACGTTCTGTGTAGGTTCTTTTTAGCTTGTCACACTAAAACCTCCCTGCAATGTTCTGATAAGGTTATAAAAAATAGAACCTTAATAAACTGTTAGAGAACTTTCTGTTTGGGTTCTTTTTAGGTTATCACACAAAACCTCCCTGAATCGTTCTGGGAACGTTAGTTTATGTCACAAAAATAAAACCTAAAAATAACCAAAAGAGAACGTTCTGTGTAGGTTCTTTTTAGTTTGTCTCACAAAAACCTCCCTGCAACGTTCTGGGAACGTTCGTTTTTGGTAATAAAAATAAAACCTACAAATAACCATTAGAGTACATTCTGTATAGGTTTTTTAGGTTGTCTCACAAAAATGGAGTGGCGTTCCTCTTTAAGAAGGACAGACGTGACCGCAACCGTGCCATGGTAAAGTTCTTGCAGTGAGAACACGGACCATCCACAAACGCCCCCTCTATGTGATCGCTGCCAAGACACACGCGGTAGCACCTGTGACAGTCAGGAGCGGAGTGAAATCAACTGCATCCAGGAACTACACAGGGCGGAAGGGCATCTTTATAAAGACGTGTCCTGAAAAGGACGTTCAATGCCAGCTTTGTATTGCCCTTTTTGAGAAAATAAACTCTTTTAGGAGCGCTGTCTAAGCGCCCAGGGGCAAAGCTGCACTGCCGTGCAGAGGAGGAGATATGCTGCTGATATGCTTTTTTTAATGAAGAGGAAGGACGATTTTCTTGTGGTAATATACAGTATAGTGTGCCACAAATGCTGTTCTTGTAACGAAGACACAGACTGGTTGGGATCCATCAGCAGTATTTTAATGAAGACACAGAAGAGGTACAGGCAATGGTCAACACGGGCAAACAGGAATATAGGAGGCAGGCAGAATCAACGTGAGAGCAGGCAGGAGATCGGGGCAGGCAGCAAACAATCAACGAACTTGGAACAGGCTAAGGTAATAAAGGGCTGGCGGCTAACAAACACGGTACTGGAACAAGGCAGGGTCGATACACAATAGACAGGATAATAAACTGGGACAAACGCTTGGAATTGTAGCCGGAGCAAAACAAGACTTCGCAAAGAGTGTTAGAACAAGGCTGATTAAATAGGGAATAACAAACAAGGCACAGCTGCGTAGTAATCAGACCTAAGTATGTGGGTTCATGGGAAATGTAGTCTATACTCAGAACTCCGGTGAATCTGATCTCCGACGACTGGAGGGAGAGGTGCTCTCGATGTTCGTGACAGTTCTAATGCTTTCTTCACAATGTGATTTTATGTTCAAGATGATTCTGAGAATTTTTAACACTGCTCTATCCATTTCCTTATATAACAGGTTATGGGCAAATTTACCCGGTGACCACAGAGGGAAAGGTGGCTTGTATCCTATATGCACTAGTGGGCATCCCACTTATGTTGCTGCTCATCTCCGATGTGGGTGATATGTTAGCTGTTCTCCTGTCTAAAGCATATGCTCGTCTGAGCTTGTTCTTTAAGCAACTGGTGCTTAATTGCTTAAGGAGACTTCAAAGGGATGGCAAGGCATTACCTACCCACCAAAAGCAAGCTGCTTCTGCTGATGATACCTATAATTTCAGCCCGGATGTGGTGGTGCAAGAGTCATTGGACATTCAGCAAGTGATAAGAACCCAGGCTTCCTTCAGACGCAAGTCCTTTCAGCTTCGTAATAACAAAGAGATCTTTGACCAGATTATTGTTAAAGAGAACTTCAAACATCTAGGTGAAAATTTCAAGAGTTCTCTGACTAAATCCAGCTCCTGTCCGGAGCTTGACCGTGTACATCAACAGACTGACAAGTTTTTCATCGACATTGGACAGGAAATGGACAAATTTAAGGTCCCCTTGCTGGTAATTCTTCTGGTAGTATTTGGGTACATTGTAATCTGCAGTCAAATTCTGAGACAGTGGGAGAATGAGTTGAAACCCTTTGATGCCTTTTATTTTACCTTCATCACCTTGACCACCATTGGCTTTGGTGACATAGTGCCAAAGCATCCTATGTACTTCATGTTAATTTTTTTGTTCATTGTCATGGGCATGGCCATTTTGAGTATGGCCTTCAAACTCGGCCAATCACAAATTGTTTGCTTTTATAGGAGGTGCATAAAGTGTCTTAGCATGGGAAAGGTAATACATAAAGATCTAGAGAGTATGTGATGGCAGAAGAAGCTTTGCAGTTTGGGCTTTTCTAATGGGACATGAGGCTCTTGGAACAAGATGGAAGTTGAAGGGCGATGGCCCATAATCCTGCTGCAGTACACACCTGTGGTACACATGTATAGGAGAAATAGGCTCATAATGAGGTATGCATAACTTTTTGAGCCAAATGCAAAGATGAGACCTGCCTCTGTGCTTTGTGACTTTCAATTCAGTGCCTGTATTATTAGGAAAAGTGCATGTTACCATTAAGTCACTTATCAAGCCTATTTAGTCATGAAAGTTATTCATGTTTATGTAAGGTTATTGTCTACAAGGTAAATTGTGTATTCCAATTTTCATTGCATTTAAAAAAAGTCATGTAAACTTGTCTATTTGTACTTTGAGTCTGTCCTCTGCACTTCAGGAACTGTCTGGTTTGGTGCAGCTTTCAGGACATCAGAAGACTTCAAAGGACAGTTTGGACTGCTGAGAGGATTATTGGTTTACTGGAGGAAAAGGGCTGGAAAAGTCACTCTGGACCCCACTCACCCAGCCCACTACATTTTTGAACTGTTGCCTTCTGGACCATGCTACAGAGCACTGAGCACTAGAACCGTCAGGCACAGGAACAGTTTTTCCCCCCCAGACTATACTTCTCATGAACAGTTAAAACTGACCCATTGAACAATAATTATGTGCAGTTCACAGCTTAGTCTATTTATATTTATCCAACATACCATACATTCCTTTGCATCTGTATATAACAGATTTGTATATTGTACATATACATATATTATACACTACCGGTCAAATGTTTTGAAACACACTTATTCTTTATTAGAATTTTTTTCTTCACATTTTAGAATAATAGTAAAGTCATCAAACCTCAAGAGTACATATCTGCAAATTATAGGCAAAGGGTGAATACTTTAAATAAAATCCAAAATAAATCAAAACTGTGTTATATTTTAGTATCTTCAAAGTAGTCACCCTTTGCCTATAATTTGCAGACATGTACTCTTGAGGTTTTCTCAACCAGCTTCTTGAGGTATCACACTGGGATGCTTTTTAAACAATATTGAAGGAGTTCCCATCTACGGTATGTTGGGCACTTAATGTCTGCTTTTCTTTATTATTTGGTCCAAGTAATCCATTTTAAAAACTTAAAATTTTTGTTTTATAATGAAATAAATTAAAATGGTGGCACAGTTATATTTGTGTCTACAAAACGACTCGGTTACTAACGTAACCTCGGTTCCCTGAGAGGAGGGAACGAGTATTGCGTAAGTAGCTTACGCTATGGGAAAACTCAGTTTCTCGAGAAATATTGAAGTCTTTATGTAAAACGCATTGCAGCTGCACAGCAGACAGTAATGAGCGAGGCAGCTCGGTCATTGGCTGTGCTGCGGCAACTGCTCGAACCAATGACGGGGCGACTCTGAACGCGCGACCAATGGGCGCGCGCGCCTCGCGTTCGCACGCTCAGAGCCCGCCGAAATTAGCATAGCCAGGCTATATAATGGGCACCCCGTCATACGAGTTCCTTTAGGTTCAATCGACTGAAGCGAACTGACCAAGCACAAGCACGGCAGCTTACGCAATACTCGTTCCCTCCTCTCAGGGAACCGAGGTTACGTTAGTAACCGAGTCGTTCCCTATCGAGAGGTCTCTCCTATTGCGTAAGTAGCTTACACTATGGGAACACCATGTAAAACTCCGTGCGTGCTGACTTCGCTCTATAAAGCTAGAGGCAGATGCCTGAGCCTTAAAGCATAGTGATTATTCCACGAGCCGGCCAACGGCGAGCTACATAATGGGATAATATAGAGCGCCCTTCCAAGGCGCTCATAGTACAAACACAAGCACATATCTTATGTACTGAGTTTTCTATGTGCTGATATGCATAAAAAATCCTTTAAGTCAGTCAGAGACGGACCTTGTAAGGGAGGAGATAATGCTCAGCATATACATACTCCAGTCCATTCTACAGTCAGGCTGATAGAATGTTGGAATGCAATGAGGGGACCTGTAGGTTATAAAACCTGATAAATGTCGAAGGCGAGGCCCAGCCCACCGCCGCACAAATATCTTAAATGGGTATCCCACTCGACCAAGCCCACGAGGAGGCCATGCTCCTCGTAGAGTGAGCTCTGACGCCTAAGGGGCATTGAAGGCCCTTGGCTTCATAAGCTAGCGCTATAGCATCCACTATCCAGCGTGATATTCTTTGCTTTGAGACTGCGAGACCTTTAGTGCGGCCGCCAAAGCATACGAATAATTGTTCCATCTGTCTGAACAGGGCAGAACGTTCCAAATATACTCTTGAGCGCCCTGACGAGGCAGAGTAAATTAGCGTTGCTTTCGTCTGCTGGGGACGATAGCGCTGCCAGAGATGTCACCTGTGCTCTGAAGGGTGTGGAGAGCACTTTAGGAATATACCCGTGCTTTGGCCTAAGGACAACTCTGCAGTCGTTAGGTCCAAATTCCAGGCAAGCAGCGCTTGATGACAGCGCATGCAGGTCGCCCACTCTCTTGACTGAAGCGAGCGCCAGCAAGAGCGCAGTTTTGCTGTTTAAGGTGCATGGTTCGGAGAGGTTCTAACAGGGCACTCTTGAGTGCGTCCAGGACCGTGGCCAGGTCCCAGATCGGCACCGAGGGGGCGAGGAGGGTTCATCCTCCTAAGCCTCTTAGGAAGCGAATGATTAGATCGTTTTTCCCTAATGAATGTCCTTTATCAGGATTGTGCGACGCCGCTATGGCAGCCACATAGACTTTGAGCGTGGAGGGTGTGCGGCCCGCCTCCAGCAGCTCTTGCAAAAGGTGAGTACACTTGGTATCTCACACGATTTGGGGTTCAAGCTCTTGGTATCACACCAGTCACTGAACACTTTCCACTTTTGGGCATATAAAGCCTCGTAGAGGGTGCTCGCGCCTCAGTGATGGTTCTCAAAACTCCACTGGGGAGGTTCTCGGGAACCCGTTGAGGGGCCATGCATGGAGGGCCCTCCATAGAGTGCAGGGAGCTCAACCTAAGTCCACCCTGGCGATTTATATACGAAACTACCGTCATGTTGTCCGTTCGGACCAGGACGTGTTCGTTTTTCAGGAACGGAAGCAGGGCTCTGAGAGCCAAGGCGACCGCCTTCATTTCCAGACAGTTTATATGTAGGCGCTTTTCCGGGTTTGACCAAAAGCCGTAGACAGGCCTGCCCTCGTAAAGGGCCCCCCATCCTATTTTGGAGGCATCTGTCGTAATCATTTTTCTCCACGTGTTCACGCCCAGACTCACGCCGGTTTGATACCAGTTGATGGCTTTCCAGGGCGTCAGGGCTTTTATACAGCCGTGATTCGCTCTGATCAAAAAGTGGCCCGAGCGCCACGCGTGAGTGGGGACACGGCTCTTGAGCCAGCGCTGGAGAGGACGCATGTGCAACAATCCTAGCTGGAGTACAGCTGATGCCGAGGCCATGAGACCGAGCATTCTTTGAAATCGTTTGACGCGGGTGCGCGCGCCCTTTCTGAATGATGTTGCAAGGCGTTAAATAGAGAGCGCGCGCTCTGATGAGAGGCGCGCTGTCATCTGCACTGAGTCTAGCACTATTCCCAGAAGAGATATTCTGGCTGGGGGATAGCACGCTCTTTGCAAAATTGATTCTCAGACCCAGGCATTCTAGATGGCTGATAATCCAAGATCTGTGTGTCGTTAACTGACCCTCTGATTGTGCTATGATTAGCCAATCGTCGAGGTAATTCAGTATTCGCACTCCCGCTGTCTCAGGGGAAAGTGCTGCGTCCATACATTTAGTGAATGTACGGGGGGCCAATGATAGGCCGAATGGTAGTACTGTGTACTGGTATGACTGTCCCTCGAAAGCGAATCTCAGAAAAGGCCTGTGATGAGGCGCTATCGGAATGTGAAAGTAAGCGTCTTTCAAATCCACTGATAGAAACCAACCACCGGGGCGAACTTGTGCGAGGATATGTTTGGTTGTTAACATTCTGAATGAGAGAATCATAAAAGCATTGTTCAGATGTCTGAGAGCTAGGATGGGGCGGAGGCCACCGTCCTTTTTCGGGACGAGAAAATAGCGGCTGTAAAAACCCGCCTCGCTCATAGAGGGAGGAACAGTTTCTATAGCGCCCTTCTCTATCAGTTCGAGCACCTCGGTGCGTAGAACATGTGACACATCTTTCCTCACTTTCGTCTCGACCACTGCTGAAAAGCGGGGCGGTCTGCGAGCGAATTGAAGTGAGTAACCGTGTTTTATTATGTTCAAAACCCATTTTGGCATGTCGGGGATTTTTTCCCAGGCTTTTGCTCGCACAGATATGGGCTGAATGTTGGCTGGGGGCGTGGCGCAGTGACGTATGGGCCCCACCGGCAAATTGCCTTGTGCTAACACTGAGTTTACAGCTCCCAGAGGCGCAGGTGCGCGCTGAGCAGCCGTGTTGAGTGCCGAGTGCAGGGGTGCGTGTGAGCTTACAGGCACGCACGCTATCTCCGTAATGCTCGCATCGTGAGCTGGAGAAATGTTTGAAACTGTATAGACAGTGTTTACAGTTGGGGGTGCATACATTGTAATAGGCACGCGCGCCACTTCCATAAAGCTTCCCGCTCTTAGCGGGAGTTTCTTAGCTCAGCGTCGCATCTGTGATGCTTGCGGCATGAGACAGAGAACTGTTTGAAACTGTATGTGCAGCGCTTATGGATGGGGGTGCATCTACTGTAGTAGGCACGCGCGCCACTTTCATAAAGCCTCCCGCTCGCGGCGGGGTGTTTTTGGCCATGCATACAGTGTTTGTAACTGTGGGAATGCACACTTTAGTGTGGACACGTGACCCCTTAGTAACACAGGCAGAAAATGTGCTAACACTGAGCTTACAGCTCTCAGAGGCGCGGGCGCGCGCTGAGCAGCTGTGTTGAGTGCCGAGTGCAGGGGTGCGTGTGAGATTACAGGCACGCGCGCTATCTCCGTAATGCTCGCAGCAAGAGCCGGAGAAATGTTTTAAACGACAGTCTTTACGGGTGGGGGTGCATACATTGTAATAGGCATGCGCGCCACTTCCATAAAGCTTCCCGCTCTTAGCGGGGAGTTTCTTGGCTCGCGCGTCGCATCTGTGATGCTCTCGGTGTGAGCCAGTGATCTGTTTGGAACTGTATGGGCAGCGCTTATGGGTGGGGGTGCATCTACTGTGGTAGGCACGCGCGCCACTTTCATAAAGCCTCCCGCTAGGGGCGGGGTTTTTGGCCATGCATACAGTGTTTGTGTGTAGGGGTGCGTGCAGGACAGCAGGCACGCACGCTACATTTATAGTATTTCCCGCTTTTACTGGGGAAGTGTTTATAACTGTGGGAACAGTGCTTGTGTGTAGTGGTGCATACATGACAATAGGCACACGATCTACATTTATGGGGCATCCAGCTCGAGCTGGGAAAGTATTCGGCACTGTTTGGACAGTATTGATATGTGGGAGTGCGCACTTTAGTGTGGACACTTGACCCCTTAGTGACACAGGCAGAAAATTACTCTTGTGATTTCTGTGTGTTGCCGTTAAAACGGCGTTTGATTGCAGGTGAGCGAGTTCTGTGACTGGCCCATTGACTGCTGTACAGACATTTCCAGCCGCCTGTAAGGGGACTGGGTAATGTTTTACACGTTTTGCTCGCTGCAGTGAAGCGTTCAGCGAACTCTCTTACCGTGCTGGTGCCCGTGCTCGTGTCCGCTAATGTCGGGGTCAAAGGCCGAAGGCCGAGCCCGGCCAGTCGTCGGATGCAGCGCCAATTGGAAAGGCTGTCATCCTTTTCACCGTCGTCCCCTGGCGCGCCGAACGAGATGAGACCCACCGCTCTGTTGGAATTGGACTGGCGGCGGGGAGTTCTCGGGTGGTGGTGAAGCACGCGGGGACTGGCCCGGCGTGACGTCACTGAAGTCCGCGTGCTCTGGCGGCCTCCGTAAGCGCCGCTTTTTCCTGCGCAGCTCGAACAGAGGGGACGGCAGCACGGTGGTAGCAGGCTCGTTCGCGGCGAAGGCGGCGAAGCAAGCGCGCGGCTCGTTGAGGCCCAGGGAGTCACATTCGGGGCATCCGCCTCGAGTGAAAACAGCTTCTGCGTGGTCAGGTCCCAGGCAGCGAGTGCAGATAATGTGATGGTCCCTGTCAGGAAGAAGGCCTCTGCACGAGGCGCAGGTCGAAGGCATTTGGAACAACGCCTCGAATTTGCTCTTTTACTAAATACAAAAAGTGTCGCAAAGGCGAACACTTGCAAAGTAGCTTAGTAAAAGGATATAGTGATGCGCGCCGGATGGTGTAGCAGAAGGCTTCGAAGGCGGCTGAAGGCGCCGGCGTCCTCTTAGCAGTCCTGCTGTAGGCTTGTCAACGGCGGGCGAAAGACTCCAACAATCCGGAGGATCCAGCGAAGAGGAGGTCTTCGCTGAAGGAGATTAAATCTAAAGGAAATCGTATGACGGGGTGCCCATTATATAGCCTGGCTATGCTAATTTCGGCGGGCTCTGAGCGCGCGAACGGGAGGCGCGCGCCCATTGGTCACGCGTTCAAAGTCGCCCCGTCATTGGTTCAAGCAGTTGCCGCAGCACAGCCAATGACCAAGCTGCCTCGCTCATTACTGTCTGCTGTGCAGCTGCAATGCGTTTTACATAAATACTTCAATATTTCTCGAGAAACGGAGTTTTCCCATAGCGTAAGCTACTTATGCAATAGGAGAGACCTCTCGATAGGGAACTCATTTCAAACATTTAAGCATACACCTTTAGATCAAAAGATTTTTAAGATCATGAGAAACATTTCAGTCAAGTGTTTCAAAACTTTTGACTAGTAGTGTGTGTGTGTGTGTGTGTGTGTGTATATATATATTGACTTATTGTGTATTACTATATATATACTTACTATATATATTATTTTTATTCTATTTTATTATTATTATCTCGGTCTTGTTGCTGTATTGTTGTGCACTGAAAGCTTCTGTCACCAAGACAAATTCCTTGTATGTACAAGCATATGCCTGGCAATAAAGCTAATTCTGATAATGCTATAATGTATTTTCCATTTAAAGGTGCACGCAGTAATTTTTTCCTCATTAAAAAAAGTATAACTCCTAAAGACATGAAATATAAATTTGCATTATATGTAGGAAATCATGACCACTCACATTAAAATTAAAACTCCAGTCATATCAGTAACCTTATTAAAGCTGTTTAATTCTACATGGAGGGGGTCTGCACATGACCATCTCAATACTACTTCATGTCGTCCTGTTATTTGATACTTTCACTCATTGATTATAGGTATCATAGGCTGACTGTGAATACTACATTTCTACAATGGATTCTGAAACTGAAAACTATTGATTTTAATTGACGCTACACCCAAGCTGCTAGGTGTCATTGTAAGTCCATGATGACAGAAAGACCAAAGTTACTGAGTCCTCCTTTAAATTTAATAAATAAATTATTAATGTTATTCCAAAGCCATATGCTTCTCCAAAGTTCATCCATGTCTGTCAGGCTCCAAATAATCTATCAAGATATAAGACAATAGTTGGAATATTGAGGTTGTATTAACGACTTTAAATGTATGTTGTTGGGGGGGTTTTCATCATAAATTTTGGAGCTTGACAGACATGGTCATTATGAACGTTGTTAAGTTGAAAAGAACTGCGTGAAGTCTTTTCAGAATGGTCCCTTCTGAATTCCATGGTAAAACAACAGAATGCATGTTTAGAACCAAATTACAGAATTGTCATTTTTGCCACTTTTATGCCAAATATTTGAGTGTGTGATTAATGTATGATTGACTTTTAATCACCTTTTTTCTCAGTGGCTTAATGTTATGGAAATAATATACATTTGAGTGAGTTTGTATAAATTCATATGCTCACTATTACAAACACTAAAACAATGATGTAGCACCTGAAATGCACTGGTTGTGAAGTTTCATTTATTAATTGATCATGCACTTGGAAACATAATGAATAAATGAATAATTCTGTGACTGTCGAAATATCTTTATCCCTCTGTCTTCGAATGTTATATTACACACACACACAGATATTTAAAGAATGTTTGCTTGGCATTGGGGCCACAAGATGGCACTATTATAAAACTAAAGACTGTTGATGTGGTCCGTTTGGTAAGATGCGCTAAAAAACTAACGAGGCAGTTCCACTGAAAGCCAAACTTGCGTTTATATGAAATTTAAATCACAAAAGTTTCCTGTTAAACATTTTGTTTTAAAAGTTTTTCAGCCAAAAAGTTGTGTGCATTTGCAAAGTGATCAATTGAGCTTTAAATTGTTGCAATTAAGTTGACTAAGACAGCATCACTTCAAGCACACGTTTAGAAAGGAACTTTAAATGGCTTAAATTACGAAAAGGGGCTTTAACCGCAGTGTCTCATATTCCTAGAACATAAAAATGTAGCTATAGGCTATAGATATACATACACATTGATATGATCAATAAGCAAATATCTGCGGATAAATATGGCAGTGGTTATTGAAAACAGTAAGAAATACAAATAGCGTAGTAAATGAAGTCCTCCTGCATTTATCATTTTTGAGACCGCGCGCACACCGGCTCCCTGTGCTCATGTGTGAAACAGCGTGACGTCAAACAGCAGTGAAGCAACCAAAACGCTCCTCGTCCAGTGTGCCTTTCACCCGAGAACTGACAGCAAAGCTCAATGCAAATGTGCTTATAAGGTAAAAATTAGAGCTCAAATTGATATATTATTCGTCTAAAATATTTAGAAAAAAGAAAAAGTTAAAACTGTTTGTTGTCTATTATTTTGAGTTTCAGTGCATGTCTTATGTGGGCTTTATTATTTTTTTATTATTTTTTTTTCACTTGAATGTTTGACATATTGTTAAACACATTTTGCTATGTTTTAACATTGTTCTTTGACATTTTCTTGCTCTGCTGCAGGATCTTTCTCGCTCGCTCCCTTGCAACTAACTGGATTTTTTTGTTTGTTTGTTTGTTTGTTTTAAAAATGGGACTATTTGACGCCCTAAGAGATTTTAGTTTATTGACGTGGCTAAGAGAAGAAAGACAGTCTCGGAGGCTCATTCTGTTGATCGTTTTTATAGCTTTGCTGTTGGACAACATGCTTTTGACAGTGGTCGGTAAGTGCTGCTGTTGCTCACACCTGTTACATGTGCATGCACATATGATGCTGAGTTGGCTACACATCCTTCATATCAACCTCTTTATATAAACACTGCTTATACAAAATATAATGCATTTTTATGACAGCATATGCTATCACTATTCAGCCTTTTGCAAAAAAAATAAAATAAATAATAATAATATATATATTTGTATTCATAAATATTAATAATATTCTTGGATCATGCAATTTAATCGACTTTCTGTGTAATGCTGAAATTGATATGAAACATTCAAACGTCTTTTTAACTAGAGTATACCAATGTAAATAACTAATCTTTTTTTCTTCTTCTAAATTGCAGAGCTCCAGCTAACAATTTTAGGTTCTCAGAACGACAGTATAAAAAATATAACCTAAAAAATACATTAAAATAACCAATAGAACGTTCTGTGTAGGTTATTTTAGCTTGTCACAACAAAAACCTCCCTGCAATGTTCCTATAAAGTTAGTTTATCGTTATAAAAAATAGAACCTTAATAAACCGTTAGAGAACTTTCTGTTTGGGTTCTTTTTAGGTTATCACACAAAACCTCCCTTTTGTTTATGTCACAAAAATAAAACCTAAAAATAACCAAAAGAGAACGTTCTGTGTAGGTTCTTTTTAGGTTGTCACACAAAAACCTCCCTGCAATGTTCTGGGATGGTTAGTTTTTGATTATACAAATATAACCCTAAAATAACCATTAGAGAATGTTCTGTATATGTTATTTTTAAGTTGTCACACAAACCTCCCTGCAATGTTCTGGGAACGTTAGTTTATAGTCATAAAAATAGCACCTTAATATAACCATTAGAGAACGTTCTGTGTAGGTTCTTTTTAGGTTATCACAAAAAAACCTCCCTGCAATGTTCTGGGAATGTCAGTTTTTGGTAATAAAAATAAAACCTACAAATAACCATTAGAGAACATTCTGTATAGGTTTTTTAGGTTGTCTCACAAAAATCTCCCTGCAGTTTTCTGGGAACGTTTATAGATACAAAAAATAGAACCTAAAAAGAACATTCCTAGAATGTTAGGAATTGGTTCCCAAAATAAAAAAAACAGGAACCAAATGCCAAATGCTTTCTTTGTGCTGGGGAAGAGGAGAAATACACCAACTGCTAATGCTCAGAAATTAATAATTTAATTACCGTATAATTTAAGCATAAAAACATTAAATTCCTACTTAAAATAGGGTGGGTCTTTTAAAATAAATTCAATTGACATAGGAAAGAATGGTTCTTTCTGGATTTGTCTCTCTTTCAGGCCATCAGAAAATAGCTATAGCTATTAATAGAGTTATATTTGTATAGATTTGTTTATTAATTCTTTATTTTTAAATATTTCTTTAAATAGCTGTTCAGTAGCCTACTATTTATAACAAAAGGTTTGGTTGCCTTTTCGAGGCTAACAAGAAAACCTTAATTCTCAAGAAAAAGAATGTGTCTATTGAGGTGAAAGTGTTTTAAAATACACTTTTACAAGATTGTTTTAATCTCCGTGCAAGCTTTCAATTGTTGGCTGCTCCAGTAGCTGCAGTTTATCTGAATTAAGGCATCATGTCCTCGAGCGCTGCCAGTGCTCCGTCTGCGCGCTCTGTCATTCAATGTGACACTAATGCGCATGCTAAACCACAGCTTTTAGCTTTGTGTTTGTTCTCACGTCTGCGAGTCAAGAAACGGGCAAAGCAATTACGCTGGAATAACACACGGCGTGTGTGGATACAGATGGCATTAGACGAAAACTGGACCTGTCGCTGTTGGCACAAGTGCTGCTTCTGGATGAAGCAAGTGTTATCTCACACTGTGTCCCCGTGGGTTAATTACAGTACAAACGCTAATGTCAAACACATCTAAAAGCCCCAAATGTTCACTTGAAAAGGTCACATGGTGTCTTAAACAGCTAGATAAATATCTGTATTTCTTTTTTGTCACATTGTTCCAACTGGGATTGGACTTGTTACAGATTGTTTTTAGCTGATGGTTTTTAGCTTCTAGCTAATTCTAAATAAAAGTTTGATTAGCTACTTTACCTCATGTTTGTGTGTTAGTGCAAAGATTAAGTAGGCCTATAAATGAAACCGTGTATAAACAAACATACATGTTATGGTTTTTATAACTTCACATACTAACTCTCTCGCTTCTCTATGAAAGTGCCTATTATTCCCAGCTACCTGTACTCAGTGGACGACGAGGCATCCCAGGCAGCCCAAAATCATTCCATCTCCTCTCTTTCCCCATCCGGCACCTTTCAGAGTATTGTGTCTTTGTATGATAACTCTACACGTCTGACTGGCCTCAGTCCCCAGATGAGCATGGCTGGCTCGTTGACCCCGGCCTCTCCTTCTGCAACCCCCCCTCAAAACCATTCTGATTGTCCCAAAGCAGACAAGCAGCTTCTGAATGAGAACGTGAAAGTGGGTCTGTTGTTTGCCTCAAAAGCAACAGTACAGCTCATCACTAACCCCTTCATTGGACCCCTCACTAACAGGTGGGTTATGACAAATATCAACCTCATACTTCTAAAACAGGTTTATTTAAGTCTATCCCTAAATTTAACACCCAGTTCAAATATTTTTATGCATGAAGTTAGCAACTGGCCTTGAAGTCTGAACACTCTCTATAGACTGGTGCCTTTCAGAGTAAAGACATGTTATACACACTGTCTTTCCCCCTACATAGGCCGTATTACCCTGTCTCGCTCTTTCATAGTGTATTGTCATTTCCCAAAGGATATATTTTGTGGTGCATCAAAAGTGAGTTGAGGACACTGATGAATTGTTATGCACTCATTGCAATAGTCCATTATGTCTTAGGATAAGATGAAGCAGAAATAGCACCTTAAAGTAACAATTTTCTGGTTACCACTTTTTACCAATCTACTATAGTCTTATAGAATGAACGTCACTACAGTGTAACTAAATTTTTGCAAACTGACTTTTACATGCCATATTCTACATTTCGACACAGTTTCCTGGTGAAATGAACACTAGAGACGCTACAACAACTGTGCTTTTTATTCACTTTCATGCAAATCATGAGTTTAACGGCTGATTATGACTTGATAAACACTTATTTTTCACTCTATTACTCACACCCCTGCTCTGTTATGGTATTGTAACACTTTTACTCTAATGCATAATTTGAAAAACAATATATATTTAATGCTTGTATTACAGACACACCTACATTTACACACTTATTAGCTTCCGCAGTAGTTCACCTCATAGACATTTGGACTATAGACTCTGAAGTACACGATTTGAGACCAGTCAAGCAGGTCTCGGTCAAGGAGATATGTTTTACTCATTAAAATCATCATCTAATATTCACCTTAAAAACCTTGTATGATTACGGCACCCTTTCACTCACTATTGTTGCCCCCCGCAGGACACTTCACTGGGAAACTGCTAAACACATAACCCTAGCCCAACCCTAACCCAAACGTGTGATAAGGCACATAATTTCATTTGGCAAATAATGTGACCACAGTCCAGGCTGCTTTCTACAGTGTACAGTTATTTTGTAGATAGTTTCTCCACACATTTAAAAGGCATTAAAATATAGGATCAAAATATTAACACACGTAAAAATAAATAAATAATCAAAATATAGCATAGGAAAAATAAAGATAAAAACACACTAAGTAAAGCAAATGCCCCCAGCTAGTTGCATAGTCGTTATTGGGTCGTTATATCAGAAATATATAAAAAGTGCAATTTACACAAAGTAATTAACGATACTTGAATGCACCTCGTCGATGATTAACATGTTTTCAATCAAAATCATTTTGATATTTTTTCTGGGGTTCAAAGTCAAAAATGGCATGTGATGTAACTGTCCAGAGACAGTAAAATTTGTTTTTTAAATCTCATTAACAGCTGAAATTCTTAAAGAAAAAAAGGAAATGTTGGCATGAGTTGTGAAGAATATTCTTCTAAAATAAGCCGTCAAACATTGTCAGTTTGAAAATATGTTTAATATTTGAAAAACTCTTGTCTATCAAATTAAAGTCATGTTGAGCAACCAACATGCAGGTTGCCATTTTGTTGTTTATGTCAACAATAAAACAGAAGACCCCCTTTAAGCCGTCATGCCAGTGTGTGTGAAGTTTTTAAAAAATATCCAATATTTTGACATTTTGGTGAAAAAGTGTCACGACTGGGGTGGAAGCAGGACAAGACAGACGAGAGGTGCGGATCCAAACATGGTTTTATTAAATGATAATAGGAGAAACACAAAACACTGGCACACAAACAAACGGTCCACGATGGGAAAATGAAATCAACACACGAACACGAAACATCCACGAACGATCAAACATGGGCACAAGAGCAGGCATAAAACACTAGAAACATGGAACATCACATATAACGATCGACAAAGACTGAACAAAGAACCAGGTTTAAATACAGGAGGGAACAAACAAGGGAATGAGGGACACCTGGATGAAACAATCAGGGAAAGCTAACCAATCAGGGGAACACCAATGAAACAAAGAAACTACAGAGGACTACAAAAACCAAACAGGAAACAGGAACTAAACTAAACTTCAAAATGACAGTACAAAAACAAAAGACAACAGTGAACATGACAGCATAAAAGAAACTACAAAAGACTACAAAAACCAAAACAGGAACTAAACTAAACTTCAAAATAACAGTACAAAAACAAAAGACAACAGTGAACATGGCAAAAAGATCCTTTTGTTCAGGTCACGTGGTGTAACCCTGAGAAAGCTTTTAAAAATATATGTTTCACCTAGAAAAATGTGCATGAAGTTATTTTGAATTAATGATTAAGTTGTGTACGGAAAGTATTTTTATACATTTAACTTGATGGTTACACCACATGACATTTTTAAAGTAGTTAAATCAATTATTTGTAGAAACTGCTATTATGTTTTTGAAAAATTTCTGAAACCAAATTGGACATATTACATTTCTATGAACTTGACGTATGTTTTAACTAGATTTTTTAATGATTTTATGATTTTCATCACCTCGAACAACCTTATTTGTAAACTATGCACATTATTACTGAATGAAAAGAAGGATTCCTTGGTCATATTATGTAAACTAATAAGAAACAACACACTTTCAGCTCTGAATATACTGTAGCAATTCTCTCAAAAGGAGTATGACATTGGCTCTATGGCACCACATGGCAGGACTTTGTATGTGTGTTTGTAGTGAGTGTAAATGGACTGTAAGTAAGGTGAATATTGCCCTGCAATTTTCCTTTGTCTGTTGAAAGCGATCAGCAGTAGTGTGATCACTCATGCATGTGCGGCTCACTCTGCCACCACGACTGCCGACATGTTCTGCTTTGGCCAGTCCAGTGTGATTCAACAACAGTAACGATATTTAATTGTGTGGTTACTATGATTTTACTTCAAAATACCAGGGTGATACCATGTAGTAAAACTATGTTACATTTTTGTAAGGGAAGGTTAGGTTTAGGGGTAGGGGTTGGTGTAGGGTGTCCGTGGGACATTTAATAAACACACTGTAGTGATGCCCTGTACTGTATGTTAGTATTTAATTAGAGGTGCAAATACCATCTAACACTATTTACACATAGTGCAAATGTCCTCTGCCTTATTAATATGGTATTGTAATTGTCACAGTGAAATAACATCTGTTTGTAAGACATGGCATTACTGTAATTTCAACAACATCTTATAAACTTCCTCACTTGAAGCTCAATGTTTGTTGGAAAAATGTTGGTGTCAAAGTTTAGATTTTATATGAGAAGAGACATGCCTGATTAGATTATTTTCTGTGATTGCAGAATTGGCTATCAGATCCCAATGTTTGCCGGTTTCTGCATCATGTTTGCTTCTACCATCAGTGAGTACATCACATATAATTTCTAATGTTTGCTTAACATTAAGTTCATTTATATGTGTTTTTAGGCTGTGCTTCATAACATGGTAACACCAAGTCAAATATATTACTTAAAGGCATTGTCCATACAAAAATGAAAATTATGTCATAATTTACTTACCCTAATATTTTTCCAAACCCATATGACATTTTTTATGCGTTATCTGTCACCATTCACTTTCACTGCATCATTTTTCAATGCATTGAATGGTAACAGAGACAAACATTTTACATAATATCTTTTTAAACCAACCATGTATGAAAGAAAGAAAGCCCAATTGGTTGGGAAAGCATGAGGGTGAGTAAATAATGACAGGACTTTCATTTTTGGTTGCAATGTTCCTTTAATATGACTAAATCAATGTGAATGCATTAGTATACAAAATATATTTCTCAGGGTCAGAACAAGTTGAAATAGCACCTTAAGGTAACTTTTTATAGTATGTAAAGGGTGTAGATGCTGCCAAAACATGCAAATGTTATTGAATTTTGTGCAATGATTTTATAAAATGATTACTATAGTTACACGTATTGCCATATTCCTATGATAAATACATCTGCTTTTCCTCTTTCTCCTGTCTGTGTTTTACTCTTCGTGTGAAGTGTTTGCGTTTTCATCGAGCTATACGTTGCTGTTTTTGGCCAGATCTCTACAGGGTGTTGGCTCGTCCTGTTCTTCTGTGGCAGGTAATAAACCTTGTGCAATGTACAAAATTACAACTCAACAAATGCTTTCAAAAGCTGTGATGTAATGCTTTATAGTTCTGTTTGAAATGCCTTTATTAAATGCACAATTTGTAAACCTGAGTGATCTAAAATGCATTTGACTTTGATCCTCTGAACTCAGCATCCACACTGTGCATGTTAATGAGGTTCAGGTGCCTGTGCAAAATAGGCCCCGATCCTAGGCTGTACACAAAAGTGACTCTTGGAACTCCTGATCAGTGTATTCATTGTGCCGATCTTGATGAATTGACTTTCCATTTATTGCTAGGATTTAAGTTTATATCATTTTATTAATAAATGATGGGATATTTTGCCCTCTGTGGCTGATCTCTGAGCTTTACCCTATGTAACTTACTATTTCTCTTTGTCGTTATGCAGGTATGGGGATGCTGGCGAGCGTTTACACAGATGATGAAGAAAGAGGAAATGCTATAGGGATTGCCCTGGGAGGACTAGCAATGGGAGTTTTGGGTGTGTATTGTTTTGGGATTACAAGAAATGTTTTGAAATGTTTCATCATACTTAGGTTAAGGGATTTGAACAAGCCCCAAAACCTAAATATTAAACTTATGTATTTAATTAATTCTACACTGTTTGTGCTACTGGCTTCAATGATACAATACCTCAGACTGTGTGACTTGTTGAAGAAAGGTGTGCTATTACATTTCTTTGAGATCAGACTTTAAAAGTTTTGCCTGGCAGACAATAAAATGGCCAAAGAATTCCTATAGACTCAAATTGAAGAAGGTACCTGATGTGATCCAACCCTCCAGAACACCCTAGAAACCACCTAGCAATGTCCTAGCAACCACCCACAACACTCTTAACATTGTGGTGGTGGGGTAAACCTGGGTAGCTCAGTGAGTAAAGATGCTGACTACCACACATGGAGTTCCCGTGTTTGAATCCCAGTGCGAGCTGAGTGAATCCAGCCAGGTCTCCTAAGCAACCAAATTGGCCCGGTTGCTAGGGAGGGTATTGTCACATGGGATAATCTCCACGTTGTCGCCATAATGTGGTTCGCTCTCGGTGGGGCGCGTGGTGAGTTGTGCGTGGATGCTGCGGTGGATGGCGTGAAGCAACCATACTCGCTATGTCTCCGCAGTAACGCACTCAAAAAGCCACGTGATAAGATGTGCGGGTTGAAGGTCTCAGACGCGGAGGCAACTGAGATTCGTCATCCACCTTGCTACCACAAGGACTTAGACTGCATTGGGAATTGGGCATTCCAAATTTGGGAGAAAAAAGGGGGAAAAAAAAAAACTGTGGTGTTGAGTTTTGAACGCATTGCATTTTCTTCCAAAAATCTAAAGTCTAGTCTGATCTAAAGTATCTAATTTGGTCTATAGTATCTAGTTTGCAGAAGTACATTGAAATCTTGAGCATCCTTACTCTGATACGCTTTGGAATACAGCTAGGTTAGGGGGTTATGCATTAAGTGCTTTGGAGTTTAAGACGAGGAGTTAACTTTAAGTGCCCTGTTTAAAGCAGAGGAACAGTGGTCAGAGAAAGTGCCCTTGAGTGTGGGGCTGAACCTGGCTCTTCCCGTAAATGGTGTCATGCTTAACCACTGAGTCATCCTCCCCATGTTGCTCAAGCAGAATGGGTTTAGTGCAGGAGCATTCAATTACATTTCCAAGAGGTCCGGTTTTGACATTTCCATCCCACCAAAGGTCCGGACAAAAATAACTTTATCACAACGTCTTAATAACGTATAATTTCGTAGCCATTCTGACTAATGACAATGTGTAAGAAATTATAATTCTTTTGGAATAGTTATTATACATTTCCAAGTTGGAAGCAACAGTAGCCTACTTTGTAAAATAAGAAAAAAGTGTAAATCAAGAGTCAAAAAGTCTCTTAATAACTGGACAAGAATGAGGACATTGTGGTCCAAAGACAATGGACTATGGGACTATGGGGGAACTTCTACCATTTATATATATAGCCTATATATATACAGTATAGGAAAGATACTGTGTGGAGGTTCAGGGGTAACCTATCTTCGCCCCGGAGTGCTTGCAGTGTACACAGCTCTGTTATTTTGTTGCGCTGCTAACCTAAAGTGTAGGAACGGTGAGACGGGGCAACCATTGTCATGATGTCTTGCGGTCTGAATGGAACCAATCTGGGACCGCGGCCCGCTAATTGGTCCGCTGGTTTAGTGTATTATTTTATCGATTATAGCAAGTCAAGCAAAACTCTCTCAATTGTGTTTCATCCACTGATCCATGAGCCAGCATACAGGACCTACATTCTTCTACTGTGTTTGCAGTCTCCAAAAAAACTACATAAGTAACTTTGATACTGTCACATTACCTAACCGAAAAACAGCTTGATTAGAAATAAAGCTGAAGTTACACTGTTATTTTAAACAATCAAACTCACAGACTGATTTTTGATTATGTTAACAATATGGATACAATAAATGTTTAATCAACATTATTTTAAACATTAAGGTTAAAATATTTAACAGGTTAAGTAGGCCAATTTGCATATATTTAATTTGTTTATGGCCTGTATTTATTCAAAGCATATTGGTGATGTTTGCAAATGTCAGTGGGCCATACATTTTGACTAAGCACTTATGTATGTGTGTGTGTTTGTGTGATGCAGTTGGCCCTCCATTTGGCAGTGTCATGTATGAGTTTGTTGATAAGACAGCTCCTTTCCTTATCCTGGCAGTGCTTGCTGTGCTTGATGGAGGTGAGTGAATCAAAATCTTTTTTGTTGTTGTTTTTTTAATAAATTCAAATTATATGTTATTTTCACACAATGCTGACATAAATTCACCATTGTGGAAAAAAAGACTTATTTAAATTGAATTTCAGATGCTGAACAATGCTTTGCTTTTTATCTGATGTGTTTTTGTCATTTTTTATGAGCAGCTCTGCAGTTGTTTGTGCTTCAGCCTTCGAAGGTTGAACCAGAAGTAAGTACATCACCCTCGTTTCTAGTCTGATTTAACCTGAGCAGACTGTTTTACCGAACACTCCCATTTGGGGGTTAGAACTGATGTTTAGCATTGGGTAAACACTCAGCTAAAGGTCATCCTCTGCATTAGTAAGGATTTTTGTGAGCATTGAATTAGGCTGTGAAGGTGTACCTGTATTTAGGCCTAAATACTTGTGTTTTATGACACCAAATGGGTAACACTTTACAATAATGTTCCATTTGTTGACATTAGTAAACTATATTACTTGACATGAACTTACAATGAACAATACTTTTACAACATTTATTAATCTTAGTTAATGTTCATTTCAACATATAATTTTTTTTTTTTAATCTAATAGTTTTTTTTAATCAAAAGTTGTATTTGTTAACATTTGTTAATGCACTGTGAACTAACAATTGTATTTTTATTAACCAAGATTAACAAAGATTAATAAATGATGTAACAATATATTGTTAATTGTATATTTATGATTCTTAACTCATTAACTGTTAACGAATGGAAACTTATTGTAAAGTTTTTCCCACAAATGTTATTTACAATCATATTTGCAATTTAAAAAACTGAGTCTCCATAAGGTTTTTTGGTTATGAGTGGAAAGGTTCAAGCATTGTTCTGACGGTATGCCAACATGTTGTTTGGCTAACCTCCTGATAGTCTCAGCCTCAGATGGCAAGCACATGGACAGGCCACAATCCGCTTGCTGACCACTTAATACATATTGCACACAAAAATGACAAGCACTGGCTTAAATTGTAAATTCCAATTGGATTGGCTGGCTTTTTTCAACATCTTGGAGAAGAGCACAAAGGTGTTTTTGGAGTCTTGTGGAAGCTACTTTGAAACTGTAGCTTTCCAAGCTACAAGATAATAATAAAAGTAGTAAGCTTTTAAAAAAGTAGTTAGCTACACTACAAGTTTACTAACATAAAGTATCTAACTACTATACATTTTAAGCTATGTAAATAAGAAAGCAGTTTAAATATATAACAATCAGATAAACAGTATGTATGGGTAACAATCACCTTATAGTTATACATTTAATTGTGGTGAACATTAAACAGTCAGGTTGACGACATTAAACTGAACATATACATACTACATATAAGCTTTAAAAAATAGGAAAACATTACTATTTTGTGTGGTAATTTGCTGATAAACAGCAGCAATAAACGGTATATTTTGCTTCTTGAAAAGTCTCTTTAATGCTGCACAGGGGCTCATGTGAATAATTGAATAATTTATGTGAACTAGTTAATTTACATGAATCGTCCGAATGAACCAACTCACTAAATTTAATCCAAGTTGCCAAGGCTAAATACAATTGAATAGTTTATTTTAACCGATTCATTTACACTCACTAAACACTTTTTTAGGAACACCTATACACCTACTTATTCATGTGATTATCAGCCAATCATGTTGCAGCAGTGCAGTGCATGAAATCATGAAGTTGCAGGTCAGGAGATTAAGTTAATGTTCAAATCAACCATCAGAATGAGGAAAAAATGTGATCTTAGTGGTTTCGACCATGGCATGATTGCTGGTGCCAGATGGGCTGGTTTGAGTATTTCTGTAACTGCTGATCTCCTGGGAGTTTCAGTCTCTAGAATTTACTGAGAATGGTGCCAAAAACTATCCAAATGAAATGAGCGGCAGTTCTGCGGACAGAAAGAACCTGCCCGATTGCCTGCGCTGTGACCTTCATGGCTCTGAGAGCGAGGTCGGTGGCAGTTCCTGCAGCACGTTGGGGTCAGGACTACCCAGGTGCAGTTCTTTTAGTGCCTTGGCTTGGTGAACCTGCAGGAGAGCCATGGCATGCAGGGCGGAGGCGGCCTGTCCAGTGGTGCTGTTGGCTTTTGAAGACAGTGACAACTTCATCCTACAGGCCTTGGAGTCCCGCCTGATGGCGGCGTTCTCGGGGCACAGGTGGCAACCACTTGGTCCACCTGGGGGACCTCCGTGTACCCGTGGGCCACCCCACCGTCAAGGGTAGTGAGAGCGGACAAGTGAGGAGGCAGGTGAAAGGTGCCCTCCACAACCTCGTCAGCTCGTCATGCACTTCTGGGAAGAAAGGTACCGGGGGTGGGCATGGCTGGGAGCACGCCCTGAGCAATCCCCGAGGTACCAATCGTCAAGCCGTGAAGGCTGAGGGGAGGACAGAGGGTTCCAGTGCAAGCCCATGCTCACGGCAGCCCAGGCAAGCGTGTCGGCCATCTGTGCATCAGCCTCAGACTGGGCGGGCTGACCTGAAGTTGGCAGCCCAGTTGAGTTTTCTGCGTCAGACGCCTGAAAGCTCTCCGATGCAGCGGCAACGTCATCATCCAACTCCAGGGGCTCAAGGGAGAACGCGGGTTGGCCGTGAGGCGAGCAGAGCTGCACTAACCTGGAAGCAAGTGAGCGTGTCGGGTGTGCGAGTAGTTTGTGGGGACATACCTGGCGAAACCGATCCCGCTGCCATCCCCAAATCGCCTCCATCGGCAGCCGGGTCGTCCTCAATCCCGTGGGAAGGAGGAGCGAATTTCACCTTGAGAAATGAAAGCCACGACCGCAATGCTGCCATGGTCATATTCTCACAGTGAGTACATGAACCATCCACAAACGCTGCCTCAGTGTGATCGCTACCCAGGCACACGAGGTAGCGTCTATGACCGTCAGTTTTGGAGAGATATCGACCGCATCCAGGAACTACACCAGAGACGTCCTGAAAAGGACGTTCAATGCCTGCTGTGTATTGCTCTTTTGTGAGTGAAAATAAATTATTTTAGAGGGGAAAACTCTCTTTTAGAAGTATGCAGCAAACAGCAATGCTCTGCTTACAGAGGTGAGTGGAACAGTAGTGAGATTCAGCTTGCAGCTGCACAACCGCTCGGCTCCGAAGAAAAAAATCTGACTGAAAGACTCAAACCCGCTTCCCTTTATACCCGTATGTCCGGAGGTGGGACATGCAAATTCTGTCTGCCAATTTCTCATTGGCCTTTTCTCAAGTTCCGAGGTATGCGAGGCCCTCAAGAAAGATCCCTTGTGTCACTACATGCGACACAACGTTGAGTGAGTGACAGAAGGGGAACTGCTGATATAAAAATGCACAAAACTCACATAGAGTGAAAATATGAGCAGTTAATCTGTAGAATAACCAAACCATCATATCTGCAAACATGCCTGCTCTCTAAGAGGTACAGTATGTGTTTATTCTTTAGATTTGTTTACACACATATATATATATATATATAGAGAGAGAGAGAGAGAGAGAGAGAGAGAGAGAGAGAGAGAGAGAGTGAGAGAGAGAGAGAGGTGTTGTGTTCATAGGCCCTATTTAAAATATGTAATTTTATTTATACATAATTATATATTTCTGGTGTTACCTTATTTATCCTGATGTTTCATTTTTAAATTTTGCACACATTCTGGACAGCTTTTTGTTTTCATTGATTTTGTTGCTTTAAATAAACATTTACGCATAGTTTAATGGGTAGTTGATATGAAATTTCAAGCATTCTCAGCAGTGTCCTATACAACTAAAACAATCTAAAACTATTTTAGACATTATTTTCTTATTTTGTGTTACTTTAATGGGTAACACTTATTTGTTAACATTAACTAACAATGAACAATACTTAACAATCTTGGTTAATGTTAATTTCTACATATACTAGTCCATTTTTAACATTAAAAATCGTAAAAGTTAACATTAGCTAATACAATATGAACTAACATGAACAAACAATAAAAAGTTGTATTCTTATAAATTGACATTAGCCAAGATAAATAAATGTTGGAAAATTGTATTATACATAGTTAATGATACCTAATGCAAACATTACTGTAAAATGTTACCCAGTAATTATCATAATTGCCATTTCCATGACCTCATATTTATTGAGACGTTTATTTATACTTCTAGAAAAAAAGTTGAAAGACAATCAAATCAGGCGATTAAATGGTGACTTGTCACAGCACCTAAAATTCACATATTCCCTTATGCATGCATGTACATTTTAATCTACCATATTCATGTTGGGAAAAAAAGCTACTTGGCATGTTATTTGTCATCTTCTGAGCTATACAGTATAGTGCTTCTTTTTTTAGTGCTTTCAATTAAAAAAAAATCTGCTCATCCCGTTTGCAGTGGTTCTATGGATGATTTAAAATTATGACAATTTTCACTCCGGGGGGCCCATTTTCATGAACCCGTGGGCCAGCCCTGAGCTAGAGTTTTTCTCTGCTTTTTCAATGCTTGTTTTTGTAAGTGTTGAGGTTTATAGCCTTCATAGCTAAATCTATCTTTACTGTGCTACACATTGCATTGCATTTTTGACTGATGTTCCTCTCGTGGGCAAAAACTGGGAAAGGCTTTATTGAGATTAGTTTGATGCAGCCAGTAATGGAGTTTGGTCTTGTTTTTAGTGATAGGTATTTGGAATGATTTATCTAGTCTTATCAGTAGCATGGATTACTACTATGGTTTGCCTGGATGTGTCACAATGTGTGTGTGTGGGACTGAAAAAAGTGTGTTATATGCATTGAATATAAAAAGTATGTTTTAATGGAAGCAGGTTTAAGAGGAATAGTGTATATGTGTGCCTTGGTTTGCATCACAGTAAGGAGAAATGTATGGCTGATCTAGTCACAGCGTGTCTGACTTTGATCAATGGGGGTGATGGGTATCAGTTACTTCGGAGACCACAGGGCCTCCAACAGACAGTGCGTATAGTGTGGCTACTGTAGCTTTACATTTTTGTTATCTTTAATGAGAAAAGAATGAAATAATTTAACCCAATTTTTCCACTGTACAGTAATAAAAAGCATTTTAATAGGAAGCAAAAGGGGATGGTTATGATATACAGTCGTAGAACTGTGAGTTAGTAATGTGTCAGAATACAGTAATGATAAGGGTTTTGAATTTCAATAAGTTAGGCATTTCATTGTGCAGAAATATGAGAGATGTGAAACTAGCACAGCTATGTAGGAAATTAGTTGCCAGAATGCCACGACTGGCCAATCAGAATCAAATATTCCAGTGAGACATGTTAAAATATGAAGTATTATAAAGAAAAGCTCTGACATGATTAATTATGTGATCTGAAATCAGGTCTGAGCGATGTTGCTTAAAAGGTCAGTTTCTTCTGTCATCATAAAACAGTGCTGGCCAGAAGATGATAAAACTGTTATTTAAAATCAATAATCAATCAAATCAATAATACCTGGACATCAAATAGTAGTTAAGCTCTGCTAGAAGCCCCATGAGTGTCAATACCCAACAGGATTATTGGCAAGCAAAGCAGTAAGTGACAAAATCTAATTGTTGCGGTCATGTTATTCAATGAGATAATTCCCAGCTTTAAGGCAGCCACAGAGCCACAGTGTTTACCCTTTTCAAAGGAATCAGTGTATGAATGGCTTACTTATAGTTGTCTCTGTATATTAAGCTGGTATCGGAGAAAATATTACAAACATCACCTTTAAGTAAAAAAATATATATTTCTGAGATAGCAAGTATAAAATAAAATAAAAAAGTTCTCTGTCTCTTCCCCCATTCTCAAAAACTGCTATTATACTAGCAATGCTACAATTCCCATATCAATATGGATAGTTAACACTAGTACTTGAGTTAACACTCGTCGCACTAAATCCTCTGTGATCTTCTGTTCACGTATGGCTTAGAGATGTCATAAAGGGAACAGAACGTGTGTGGGGCATTATATTCAGTATATCGTTTCCTTCAGATTTCCCTGCGACTCTCAAGCATCCCATCTCCATGGGAACCGCTTAGGTTTCCAGAATAGCTGCATGTCAGGCACATGCACCCCAACACACAACCCTTTAAAAAGCATCTGCCTGACCTGAGGCTGCTATTGATATTTATGAGATGGAATGGAACACAAGTTCTGTGCACTGGGAAGCACAATGTTTATCCAATCTATAATTATTGTGTTCAGGGCGGGGTCAGAAATAAACGGGAGTTTGGGGCAACTAAAGTGACAAAATAACCCTGAAATTCAATATGTGGGGCAAAAAATGCTCCCATTGTGAGTTATTCTGTGTTTTATTTGTAACACCTTATATATTTCTTAATTTTCTTTTCCAGGCCTTGGTATACAAATTGTTGCGTAAAGAAAAACATAATTATTCAGAAAGAGAATTTATGTTAATACATTGATTAAAATTAAGTATTTGGTATTATTTTTGGTGAAAGTTTACAATAAGGTTCCATTCGTTATCATTAACAATGAACAATATATTTTTTTATAGCATTTATTAATCTTTGTTAATGTTAATAAACGTTATTAAAAATACAATTTTTCATTGTTTGTTCATGTCAGCTCATCTTATTAACTAATGGTAACAAATGGAAACTTATTGCCAGTGTTACACATTTGTTTTAAATGATTAGAAAACATACTCAACTAAAAATGCCCTTGAATATTGCCCCTTAATGAAATTTTTTTTTATCTGTAATATTATAAAAACGTTTTTTTTTTCTCTATTTTAAATATCTTGATATATTCATTTTTCACAGAGCCAGAAAGGGACTTCACTAATGACTCTCATGAAAGATCCATACATCCTCATTGCAGCAGGTCAGACCAGTAACCACACAAAAAACATTCATTCTAAAGGATTTTGTGAAATGTGAACTTAAAGGTGCACTCTATAATTTTTGGGTAATGTTGCACTTGCTGATATTGCAGTGGTTCTGGACACCTTACACAATAGTTTTCAGTTACTGATAACATTGAAGAAAATAGATATTTTGTAAGCGAAAGTTTCCAATAATAAGGAAGTTACCAAGATAAAGTAAATAGAAGGTCATCTCATCATGTCGACCCCATGACATGACCTACTCCTCATAAAATAAAGCAGCTTTTATTTGGCTACTGTCTTTATATATCATGTGAAAGCACATCATTATAAACATAATTTTCAAAAGCACTATTCTGTTTCTATTCAACTAGAATTGACAGAACAATTAATGAGTGCACCTTTAAGTATCTAAGAATGTATTCTGATCTGTGTGTTTTGATAATATGAGTGAAGTGGTCAAGAAACACAGCTGTGTTTGCCTCAGAATGTCCTCCTCTCCAATAAGAGTGGCTTGAGAGCAGAAGCAGGATGATGCTGTTTATTATATCTGTAAAGGAAAAGAAAAAGCATGATGGCTTGGCAAGGCCTCCCCTGTGTTGTGGACAGAAAGAAACGATTCTTCAGAAGTTGAATCCACTTTCCCTCCCTCGTTTTCTTTTTCAGGTTCCATTTGTTTTGCTAACATGGCCATTGCAATGCTGGAGCCAGCTCTGCCCATCTGGATGATGGAGACAATGTGCCCCAGAAAATGGCAGCTAGGTTGGAGACTATCCTTATTTCTTTTCTTTTTTTCCCTTCACATATTTCCTATTGCAATTCCTGTCATTTCAAAGTAATTGTCACTCTGTTACAAGATGGGTCACAAATTAAGATGGATTATAGATGTGGATACTTCCCACTTTGAGAGAGAGCGAGAGAGAGAGAGATAAATAAATAGTTAGTAAAACATAATGTATCTCTCATTAGCAGGAAAATAAGATGTAAATGCAAATACATGTAAGTATTTAAGTAAATTAAAATTGGTCAAGTGGTATTTCGTGGCTTTCAGTTCATGTCTTTTAGCTTTGAAGCCATTTAAGAGCTTGTGTACTTCTGAAAGTTGACAGAATTAACTTTAAGCAGATATACACATTTAAATTTACAGTCTTCCTTTTCTGGGATAAAAAGGGGATCTGTGGCATAAACAAATGACTATTGGCTATTTAAAAAAAGGAATGAGCCCTTTGATAAGTCCAGCCCAAATTTCTACTTCAATATGAAATAAATTAAATGCACTCTTCAAGCGATTTCATTGGGTCTTTGAAGGAATATTCCAGGTTTAATACAAGTTAAGCTCAATCGAAAGCATTTGTGTCATAATGCTGATTACCACAAAAAGAAATTTAGACTTGTCTCTCCTTTTCTTATAAAAATAAAAAATCGAGTTTACAGTGAGTCACAATGGAAGTGAATGGGGATCATTTTTAGAGGGTTTAAAGGCAGAATTGTGCAGCTTATAATTTTATAAAAGCACTTACATTAATTCTTGTGTATTTTCTAGATGTAAAGTTGTTTAAATTGTCGTTTTTTGTGGTGGATTACCAAATTACCGGCATACAGGATTTACGCGTTATGCCGTCATGGTAATGAAGTTGTAAAATTGGATATAAATTTACACAGAAAAGGTTAGTAAGTGATTTTATCACATTAAAATCATGCTAACATGCATATTGTTCATCCCTTGTGGCTATACTTTTGAAACAGTGAGTATTTTAATGTTTGAGGATTGGCCCCATTCACTTCCATTGTAAGCGCATCTTCTTGCTATTAACATTTTAGCTACAAATACGGTCTTTGAACCCATAATATTCCTTTAAGGGAAAGAAATCTTCGGTGATCCAGTTACTCTTTAGAAAACTCTCCAGCTTTGTTAGTAAAGGTTTATCTGCCAGTCATTTTCTACAAATTCCAGTTGGTTAACCATTTAAAATGGCTATTGTGCGAATTCATGAAGTTAAGAGAGCACAGCAGATGTCATATTCTCCATATAGAGCAGTTATTCTCATTTGAACTGAACTGTTTGTGTCTTCTGGGTTTCTTCAAGGTTTTCCTGCTGTTTTGTAAGCTTAGATAATAAAGAGAGAGAGATGAAAGGTAGAACAAGAGCCAGGGAAAGGAGTGAGAGCCGGCAAGGGAGTGTCTACAGTCTGGCAGGATATTGAGGTGTCATAGGCAGGCAAAGGAAAAGCAAGCGAGCTAATGAAAGAAGAGAAGGAGTGAGGGAATGAGAAAAGCCGTTTCATAACAGCGTCTGCGAGACGAACAGCAGCTTTGAGATCAAACTGATAATGTGTCTTCTTATCTGAGCCCTCCTCTTTCTCTCCTCTTCCCTTTTAGGGGTTGCATTCGTGCCAGCCAGTGTCTCATATCTTATAGGGACCAACATCTTTGCCATTCTGGCTCACAAAATGGGGAGGTAGGAGAGGGAAATTAATGTGTTTTTTCCCCCCTCTTTCTTGTTTCTTATCTTCCTTCGCTCTGCTATCGACTTCCTCTGCTTTGGAACAGCTCTAAATGAGTTTCTGTTGCCAGGTTTTGTATTTGTTTTCCTTTTTTAAAATTACAGATCAAGTTTTGATGCTGATTGTTGGTTTTGTTTGTTTACTGTTTACATACAAGCACCTATAAGAGTCACATGCTCGTTTACCATTATCAGAATTTTTAATTTTTCACTTCACACATGATATTCTCTTAAAAATGCCTAGAGATGTTTTTAGGAAATGACAAGAATGTCTGGCAACATTAGAATTTTCATTGGAAAACTCAACAGAGGCCTGCAGATTTTCATCTTTACATTTCATGGACTTCATGCATCTCTATCTGGACTGGTTCTATTGCTGTGTCTGTTACTGAATGTTTAGTCCTTAAAGGGATGGTTAAAATTCTCTCATCATTTACTCACCCTCATGTTGCTCCAATTTGCTTCCTTTCTTCTGTGGAACATGAAAGGAGATGTTTGGAAAAAGTTTAGACTCTGTGACTATCAGTGTTGTATGTAATTGGATTAAAAGTAATTCGCTACTGTAATCGAATAACTATTAGGCATAAAAAGTAGTGTAACACATTACATGTTAAATGCTAGTAATCAGATTACAGTTAATGACTTTCAATGAAAGTAATTCATTTTCAGCACATTACTTGGGTTACAAATATTACAAAATATATAATTTAAATATATTCTCCCTTTCTGTGTAGATGGCTGTGCTCACTTATAGGGATGCTGCTGGTTGGGTTCAGCATTCTTTGTGTAAGTTTCAGATGAAATCATTCCAAAACTGCCATTCTCTTTGAATTAACAAAACATTGGTTCAGCACTCTTTTCAACTAAATGGATTTTTAGCACCAAGTGAATAAAGGCCTAAGACTAAAATGTACTGTAGGTGGTTTTACCCTCTAATATGGCAAAGAACCTACTGGAGGATGCAAACACATTGTAGCTTACATAAGAAACCTAAAATGTTTTGTTCCCCTTAGCTGTGTTGAGGGCTGGAAAAACGAATTATTGTAAAAACAAAGCTGTATTCACCCTGGACATTTCCCACTAAGCAGGAAGACAGTCTGTTAGTTTTTCAGATTAGACTCAAAACCACTTTAGAAGAGAATCCGGTACACACTTTAAGTTTTGCAGATGGAAAAAACATCAGTGTAAAAATAAGAGAATAACCCATGTGCTGTAAAAACTTGTTCTGATGTTCAACAGAATATTTGCCAGTATTTGGTGTTTTGGTGTTTTTTATATAATAATAATATGCAGCAGCTCTTCTCATTGTCATTCAGGTACCTCTTGCAAAAGATATATACGGACTCATTGTGCCAAACTTTGGAGTTGGATTTGCAATTGGTAAGTCTGACCTCAACACAAAATATAGCTATTTTCACTTTATTTCTTAATTTCTTTAAATCTTATTATACCATGTTAATTTACCCTAATTATTACTATATAGCATATCTAAAATACCATATTTAAGAAATGTTTTGTCAATCTTTTGTGGTCTGTAGGTATGGTGGACTCTTCGATGATGCCGATTATGGGCTATCTAGTAGATCTGAGACACGTATCTGTGTACGGTAGTGTGTATGCCATCGCTGATGTTGCCTTCTGCATGGGCTTTGCATTAGGTAAGAAATAAAATGGAGAAATACAATTATGGGCCCTATTTTAAGAGTGCTAGCGCTAAGTGCATCGCTATGCCGTAAGTTATGCATGAAAAGTCAGCGGGCATGGTCAAGAAATTTTGGTATTTTCGTGCAAGCATGCGCTATGTCTAGGCGCAAGTGAAGAGTTTGGTCGAAATTGTGTGTGCAAAGCGCTACTGGGCTGGGTCAAGTGAATTTCATTCTGAGGTTTTTCTCCAGTTATTGCACCATCTGCATTGTTTTATATAGTCCATTTCCTGTCAAGCACCAGTGATATAAGCAAAGACAGTACATTCATAAGAAGTTGGTAGTGTAAATGGACCGTATGCAATGAATTAGAAGAATAGAAATATGGACATTATTTTTTGCATTAACGGCATCCTTGTTGAATGTCATGCATATTTCTATGACAGTGACACGCTCGCTTTATACGCATGGAAAATGTGTTTCTCGTCAGTATTTCAATAAAAGCTCCATTAAAGTATAGAGAACGTAAGTATTATTAATAATTTTCATCTTCTGACACACATATCATGGCTAGGATTAACAGTGATTATATCAGAACTTAATTTCTTCCAGTTGATTTAGTCTTTGAAAAATTACATTTTCTATTGAAACTTGAAAAAATGAAACTAATAATATTTCTTTATTCATATTACACTTCAAACGAAACGGATCAAAATAACAACGTGGTGAAAAAAATCGAACCAAATCAAACAATTTTACTCTATCGAACTTCTTCCACTCTATGACAACAGGTGGAAAAATACCAATACAAATTAGATCATTAAAACTGTTAATATTTATATAATAATAATAATAATAATTGCAGAATAAACAATGAACTAAAGATAGTTTACCACAAATCTCATAAATATTTGTTTCATAAAATGGCTTTAGGGAGGGAACATAATTTTATATTCCACCATATTTTCGGGGTTTTGACATGAACTTTATTACTAACTGCTGGTGGAATCTCCAAATTGGAAATGCAGGAACTGAGTTTAGACATTGTGCTCAAAAAGGACATGCTTTTGAAATATCTTAGCATGGTACCTTTTTCTCAGGAAAATAGCAAATTGCGGTTTGCGGCACTTCATTTACATACAATACACCCTCAGATTGCACGCATACACCCACATATAGTGAAAATACTCCCACCCACGCCCAGTTGTGCTTTGCGCTGGCATGAAAACTGCTCTTAGAATTAATTGGAATTAATATAATAAAATTGGATAAATATAATAAATATGAATGGGTTTAGTGAATTAACAAAGAGGCTCATTGAACCTGTTTCTGTCATCTAGGACCATCAGCAGGTGGAGCGATCGCTCGGAGCTTCGGCTTCCCTTGGCTCATGACCATCATTGGTGTGGTGGACATCCTGTTTGCTCCTCTCTGTTTCTTCCTGAGAAATCCTCCCGCCAATGAGGAAAAGATGGTTAGACCCCACCATATCATCTACCAAACAATTCAACATTCCTGCTGTGGCATCACAGCAGACACATTACTCTCACATACAGTACATACATTTTGTTGGATGGCATGTTGAAGCTGATATGCACATGCACCTTAACACATGGGGGTTTAAGAATAGTTTTAGTTTTCAATAAGAATGAAAACACTATATAGCATTTATTAATAGATTCTGGTTTATACAGTGTGACTCCGTGAGGAGAAACTGCTTTAATGTGAGTTAAAGCTGATAATAGCAAACCATTCATTATAAACAATTTCTCATATAAATACCAGCTCAAGTATGAATGGACTTTCAATAGCACAGACTTTTTTTTAAATATTTTATGTGTTTTACTTGTGATTTCTGCAATTTTGTTGACAATACAACAGGATGTTTCATGACTAATTTCCTTATTCTATTAACTATTATTATTATTATTAGTATTACAATAATAATCATATGTTCAGTCTCAACCTGGCATTCACATGCTTTCCATTTGATTTCATCTCTAACTTCAAACCACTGACATGATAAAATGTGACTGAAATAGGAAATTATGTTACATAATAGATAGAAATAAAAACTGCGCAGGATGCCCTTAAGACAAGATCAAAGAGTGATGCTGATCGAAACAGACTTGTGCGTTTGCCCTCAAATGCTGCGTGATCAAAGCCAAGCATCACAGGCTTTCTATCTCAAGAGTACTAACATGCACACAAACACTTACTGTGCACACTCTTCAATCAATCATATTGAAATAAACCTGTCTCTCACTATGTTCCTTATCAACATGTCTTTCTCAGGCCATTTTGATGGACTCTAACTGCTCGATGAGGACACGTTCCTACTCCACTCAGGGCTCCAGCTACCAAATGGGTGACGATCTGGATCCAGAGAGCCCTGAATAGGCCACATCACTGTCCTCGGCCATGTATGTCATCCGGAGTATCTATTTTGTTGTATGAAAGAGCAAAGCGACAGACTTTAAAGAAAACCATAATGCTGATTTGTGAGAATGTCCCATATCTGTCCCACGCTGTCCTGTGGTCGTGATGGTTCAACCGAAGCGAACCAAAGTTGTTCTTGTTGCTGTTTGTTCTCATTGTTAGAGAGGTGAAATATATAACCAACAGCCTTATCAGTATGGATAACACTTGCATGCGATTTAGCAGAAGTGTTCGAGAGAGGATAAAGGGAAAACATACACATTTATCCAGTATAACAATGTTCATATTTTCTAATCAAAAGTCACTTCTAGGTGCACAGGTCAGAAAAAGGGCAGTTGATAAGATAAACAATGGAGGATTCAGATATTAATTGGTTTCATTCAATATGACTCAGTGGACAGATATGTATTGGATATTTATTGTATGTCTGTGGTGGTAGGAAAAAGTGTGGTCTTCATATACATATCTATTGGTCCTGTTGAAGTCTTTACATAGGCGTAAATGTCAGTTAAGGTGCATTTGAGTTAGATGGATCACAACTCACCTTGAAATGGGCCTTAAAATGTTTTCATCTATATCACAATCAGGTGTGAATTAACAGAGTTAATTGTTATATGGACATTTAAGGCAAATTACTTACAAGATATTTACACAAATTATTTGATTGCATTGATGCTTGTGTTTCAATTTTGAGCAGACAAACTGAGATGTTGATTTTGTTATCTTGCACTGGCGTGCAGGACCTAAGCTTAACACATTCAAAAATATAGGCTACGTGTTTTTTTGTTTTGTTGTTGTTGTTTTTTGTGAAAATGCAAAAGGTGTGACAGCATTAGATAATCAAGCAGAGTGTCACCTGTCAACAAGTCCTACTGTCTTTGGAAATCTGTTCTATATGTGTGACTTGTGTGGTGTGAACTGAACATAATGTACTGTACTATTAACAATGAGCCACACCTACATTTTGATTATACATGGTGACATAACATTCACTTTTGTTAAATGAAGTAAATTATTACTGTAAAGTATTCAGATTTCTTAGGTACTTTAGATTATATTTTGCTTTTAAAGTGTATATAGTATATATATATATTTTAGTAAGTCATTTGAATGTGCTGGAATGCTAATATCTTTATTTGTAAAGGATGCCTCAATATTGTGCTTTCCCAATGTCATTTTCATTTATATTTTTTCTGTTATTTTGCTTCTAGCAAATGTGTTATCGATGATTGTTTGGCTGTAAAATGAATCATGGACTTTAAGGAATATTCCAGGTTCAATACAAGTTAAGATCAATCAACAGCATTTGTGGCATAATGTTGATTACCACAAAAATAATTTTGACTCGACCCTCCTTTTCTTAAAAAATAAATAAAAAAGCAAAAATCAAGGTTACAGTGAGACACTTACAAAGGAAGTGAATTGGGCCATTTTTTTGGAGGGTTTAAAGGCAGAAATTAGAATTGTATAAACTATAAGCTTACATTAATTCTTCTGTGAAAATCTGTGTATTGTTTGAGCTGTAAATTGTTGGTTTAGGGCAGGGTTTCCGTTGTCCGGTAATTACCGGACATTGGCCGGTAAAAAAAAATTAAATGTCCGACAAAATTAAATCTCTCCGGTCAAATTGTCCGATTAAAATTGCCTAATAATCCCGTCCCCCTAACACAATCTGAATTTGAGAATAAGCCTAAAATGTATAAAGCAAAAATACACCGATCTCTTGCTATGTTATAAAGGAACAGGCTCTATCGTTTGAAAGTTATGAAACAACATGACATGCTGCATTTCAAATAAAGTGCACGCCTAAAACGGCTGCAATATAGACCTAAACAACGAACAATTGAGTGAGACGTTTCAAATATGGCCAGGCCCAGGCAGACTAGCTTTAAAAGCTTTTTTCAGAGGCCAGACGATGGTGAATCAGGAACATCTCATTATAGATAGATCAGTGCTTCTAATCCGCGCATTCGTGCAGTTTTTTTTTCTCTATCATCAAAACTGAATAGCCTATGTTCATCAGTGCATGGTTACAGTCTATATCAAGCAGGGACACGTTTGTGTGCATTTTATTTTGTGATTTCACCGGAATTAATAGAGAGTCTCCGCAACGGCGATTGAAACGCGCGTCCTAGTGAAGATTGCGCAACTCGCGCAGCGCGTCGTCCATGCAACTGATAGCAGCGGACACGAGCGCTCGCTTGATTTCAAAAACAACAGATTATAGCGCTAGATCTCTTATTTAATAACGGACTAAATGAATGATCTGCTAGTTACCTGGAGATGTTTTATTTATTTGTATTAGGTACATCCGTGCCTCAATGTTTCAAAAAGTGAATGTGTGTGAAACCACAGTAAAAAACAATTGGCGTTGATTGACGCCAATCGGACGTTCATGTTTTTTTTTTTCGTCTATTTGAAATTTAAGCTAATAATAATATGTTGCATTCTATACGGCCTGATTATGTCATTTTTTAAGTTACATAGACTGCCTCCAGTTTTCCTCAACTTGACTAATTAAGAGGCGATATATTTGACCGGCATATCATCAAAATGTCCGTAAAACGAAACCGGCACCATTTTTTTCTAGCGGAAACTCTGGTTTAGGGTTTACAGAGTAATGTCACCATGGCAACGAAGTTACTTACAACACAGAAAGGTTTAGAAAGGGATTTTATTACACTAAGATCATGTAACACAAAATTTGTTAATGTCTTGTGGCTTTACCTTTGAAAATGTGAGTATTTTAACATTTACAGATTGGCCCGCATTCACTTCCATTCTAAGTGCCTCACTGGAACACAGATTTTTGAACTTTTTACCTCCTGAGACCCTAGCATTTTCCATTTCCCCTTTTGATTTGTAACTATTAGCACCTAATAAACAAGCAAAAAAAAAAAAAAATCTAGAACAAACAGTTTTCCTAAAAATGTATGTCCTCATAGGTGGACAGCAAGACTACGTTGTGAAATTTTAAATAACACTAAGCTATAGACAGTCCGATTTTTTTTTTTCATCAAATTGTTTGCTTTCAGGAGTGTGGGTTATTCATGTTTTTGAGACCTTAAAGACATCAAAGCTGATTTTCTGTAAAGCTGAATAAATAATTCTTATCCAAAGTAATGTCCACCATCATCCAATCACTGCCAACCATGTTAAAATAAAATTATACATTGTACATTCTGAATCTATGTACTGATTATCATTGTCTGCCAAACACGTTTAGTGGTCCAAACATCATCTGCAGCCTGAAACTGAGCTTTTGACTGCATTTTAGGACTGAATGCACATAAGTTATAGGATTCTCCCTAGCTCCCTATTTAGTGAATGACTTAACTCCAGTGTGCTGTCTGTCGTCACTGGTCTCAGAACAGTTTTAAATGCACATTATTTTGAGCTTAACTCCTTATATAGCTTCTAAAAGCAAAAAGGTTCAGCTTTTGGATGAATCCATTTATTCTCAATGACAGAATGCATAGTAAACCTATAGGAATGCATTTACTAATGTAATGAATGAATCATATTGCTCTGTGATAACAAAATAAACTATAACAAAACGTATATTAAAATAAAGTGAAATGACCCACAGATGTGTTGTTGAAATGTTATTCAAAATAACTAACATGTTTTTTCTTCTATTGAGGAAATTTTGTTGGAGTTTCCACATATGTGTACTGACACGTGAAAAATGAACAGATTTTTTAATGCAGTTTATCAAACAAAACTAGAGACTCTTCTTTTTTTTTTTTACAAACAAACAGGTTTCAATGAAAAAACAAAACTTAAATTTCTTACCAGAAGCACTTTTGTTGGAGCTGCATCCGTAAAAGCGCTTCCAGGAAATCGACGGCATGCTGTTGTGTCACATGACTCGTGCGGCAGATGTTAACCCTTCAATTGACAGTCTAGAGTCTTGTGAACAGTATTCAGTCAGTGTTATTCATTTTAATTATGTATTGCGTATAGCAAAATTATGTCGCACAAGGTTAAAGAAAAGGAGGGACAAGTTGAAATTAGTTTTAGTGGTAATCAACCTTGTGCCACAAATGCTGTCGATTGAGTTTAGCTTGTATTGAACATGGAATATTCTTTTAAACCGAACTCCTAAAATGGTCATAAACCCCTAAATGCTTAAAACCATATAAAATGACAAGGGTTTTATCAAGACTAAGTCTTGTATTTATTTATTGTTGAAGGGACATGGTTATCAGAGGTCTGTATGGGTCCATGTTTTCTTCAGCCATCTTTTTTGTTTTGTAAAGATGCATTCTATGCCTTAAAAATTAGACAAAACTGCTGCAAACAATATTTAATGGCAAGTATTAGGCATGTACTGGTGGTACACAGTTTCTGACCCCCAGAAACCAAGGGCCACAATTTGAATATGCTAACAAGAAAAGTTCCAATTAAACCTTATATTAAAAACCTGAGACAGCTTCTTAACTCATCTTAATCTTTTATTGACATGTTAAAATCTAAACAAGCATTTTTAAGCCTACTAAATACAAACAGACTGGCAAAATGACTCTGCTGGAAATTCTCTGATTCATACAGCTATAATATAGTGAGGAAATAGATCTTTGATATTGTTTGATGCTTTTATTTCCTGGTAATTACAGAGGAAAACATGTTTTCCTCTGGAGCTAGAATCAGTTTAACACAACAATTTCTACCATAACTAGCCTTTGAGGAAAATCATGTTGGCTCAGCTTTAAGGATCTGGACAACTGAGCTTGTTTTATTAGATATGAGAGATGGGGCCCTTACACTCAGTCCTCTGTCCTTAGAAATGTAATCATGGACAGACCAACAGTGCATGAGGCTGCAAACTGCACAGGCTGTTCTCCTTAATTTTCTGAAACAAATCCACAGATTTAAATATAAACACAAGCATAATAACCTGCCAAACACAACTGAACCATCTCATCAATGTACAAATTTACACATAGGTGTGTTACAGAGTATATTTGGTGGTCAATTTCTATAAGGAAGACTGAGCACCCAAAACTTAATCAGATTGGTAAAGGTTGCCAGTGTTTGCCAGGTTACAGAGTTGCAGCAGTTTACTTTAACCTTCTATGTTGTTTCTTAAACTGTTTGCCCAATAAAGGTTAAGAGTATTATGTAATTTATTTAAATTTGATTCTATTAAAAAAAGTGTATGTGCCGATGTCAGTGTGTGCCTTTAGACTGGTTTGTCTTTTGTTTGTGCTTTATATTAACTTGCAGTAATGGTTGAGTTTACGGTTTTATATCCAGTGTTTGGTCTGGAGGTCAGGTTTTACATCATCTTAAAAGCTGTGAGGATAATGTGTGTGTGACGGAATGGAAAATAAATGTTTAATAAGATTTAACGTTTGTGTTTCCAAAATGATCTTGATCATTTTGCGAACGAAGCAGGGTCTATATTATTGATCATTTAATTTCAGAGTCATAACATGTTGGCATGAAAGAGAACCTGCTAGAATGACAATGCAAAACTATAATTCTTTAAACTCAATTTAAGCTTTAATATGTTCTATTGATTAAAGAGGTTCATTGGGCTTTGCTTTACTGAAATCTGTTTAAGAGCATTTTTTCCCCTTATTGATCTTTCAGTCTGGCAATCTTGTTAATGCATCTACTAACAGAATGCCACCTGATCCCAATAATCCTAATACCTCAATGTAACATTTTAAACATTTAGCTAGATTTTGATAATCCTGCAACACACACAAACATCTTTAAGGAGTGACTTTCCATATATCAGAATAAACATAAGGGGTATGTGTGTTTAAAAGTTTAAATGAAATAAATCACCGGGAAACAGTTTGTAAATTTTTCATGATTTATTCATCAAGTGCATAAGCAAATATGATATGTCAGTGCATAAAGGTCTTGCAGCAAGTTTGAAAGCTGTGCACTTCTTCGGTAGATGCCCTCAACCATAATTAAAACCCACAAACTAACAAAATCATATGTACATAAAGCAAAACAACAACAACAAAAAATATGAACCCACATGTTGAGCACTATATAAGAGTTTGGGGAGAAAGGACAGGGTTTAAAGTGACCTACATTAATAGGCTATTTACAATAGCGCTTTAAAACATGACACAGTTTCCAAGTAAGTACAACAGTTTTCCCAGAAAAGCATAATCACAGTTTGCCAAGGCAGATGTTGTGGTTAATATTTTGTGAGATTGAAATAATTGAAGAAACATGAGTCTACGTGTTGGTGGTTTTGAATTTGAGAAGCACAGCATAACAGCAGCAACAACTAGACAGATAGAATAATGAAAGCAACAAAAGATGTTGTCATTTTTATGACTAATTGAGAGTGAAACATTTGAATGTTATTTCTTCAAGTGATTCAAAAGGAAAACATTTCCCTTCAGGTTTGTGGTACCATGAACACCTTATGCAAATATGCAAACAAGCAAGAATGAGTCTGATTGTACGCTAGCTGAATATAAGCACTATAGCGTTTAAGCCCAGCAGACAAGCTATAGTCTGTAAAGGAATGCATGCTTATGGAATACTGTATGCTTTGTAGAGAGAGTTTTTAATGATGTGGTTTTACAGTGTGAAAAGTGATGTGCATAGAGAGGTGAACGGAATAACACATATAAAGTGAGTCGTTTGGGAGATACATTCATTAGTATATGTGTGAAATTAACTTTGAAAGGTGGCAAAATATGCTCAAACACACAGATGTGAGACTAACTGAAAAATGAACAGAATCAGATTACCAAAACAGAACACATTTGAATACATAAACAAAACAAAATATAACTTGCTGACACATTCACACAAACATAACCAATTATCTAAATCAACTTAAACATCAGTTGATAAAGATTAGTATTTAGTTTGTAAGAATAAACTTGTAGAGGCTCAAAACAAATTCAATGTGACATAATAATAATACAATGAGATGGTGACAATTATCGAAAACATATTACAAAACAAATATCATGTATGCAATATAAATATCACTCCCTCAAAGACAGAAATAACATTACATTGGTTTGGTGTGACAAATATAAATTAATGACACAAAACATGGTCCCCAATAGTATACTGTATCCAAGATTATCTTTCCAATGAGGATTCCCTCACAATTTAACATTTAAACATAAAAAAACAAAAAACAAACCAAAAAAATTATAATACATAAATGACTTTTTAAAATTAGTCAAAAAGTCACATGATAAAAGGTGCTTATCAGGAGAGTACAAGGTTGTTTAGGAATCAATATGTACCACTAGGAAAGAATGGCATGTTACACTTTCTGGACATCGTGTTCCATAGACTGCTTTTCAGGATATAATCTTACCTTTTGTAGTGGACAGGCAGAGGGGCTTGAAGCTCAAAACAAAAACAGAGAAGTGTGTATTTCCAACTCTGATCATCACCAACAGCACATATTTCAGTTTCTACTGATGCAGAAAGAGATTTATATCTATTTTAAGATACACACACACCAACTTTGCAATCAAAAAATGTATTGCACCTTATAGGTAAGGCAGGTAAAATTTGGTTTGATCAGGATTCTATGAAAACTCAGGCGAAGGTGACCCGAAATCCATGTAATTTTGTAATACTGCTGAAAGTATACAAAAATGGTGGTTTAGTTCTCTACAATAAGAGAACAAAGATTGGGAAAAATATTCATACATATATATATATATATATATATATATATAAAAAATATATATATATATATATATATATATATATATATATATATATATATATATATATATATATATATATATATATATATATATAATTAAAAACTAAATAAAATCTGGTAAACTACTGACACACTTACAAAATTTCTCAAATGACAGTTCATCTCCATGATATTCTGGCAAATATCCATGAATACTTTTGTAAACTTCACATTCACCTGTGGGATGCTCACGGGTCATTTTTAAGCCTTGAAATAAATGGGAAATGTTTATGTTCTTGAGTCTCAAGCCCCTGATGCCCCTTGTCATCCCTATGGTAGAGCTTCTACACAGATCTGCTTTTCTGTAATCTCATCTAGCATTGGAACATCAAGCGGACTACAAATGTCACTATCGTACACCTCCGTGCCCATCAGCGCCTCCTCCAGACCCTCTGTTTTCACCTTTGAAAAGCCATGCTGCTCGGAAGGTGAGGAGCTTTCTACAAACTCTAGGTCTTCAATGCCAGCACGGTAGTGAATCATAAGCAGAGTCAAAGCTTGGAGCCGTTCACCAGACTTTGCAAGAGCTGCAGAGATCAGGGTCTTGCGTCGGGCATCAATTGTCTCTCGCTCTTCCATTATCAGAGAGTTGTTGTGCTCCAACTCCTGGTCAATCTCCTGCTGTAGCTTGTCCAACATTAACTCTAGTTTCTGTGAGCGCTCATCTGTGGGGAGGCCACGGTAAAGGTCTCGACCAATCTCTTTTACAGCAATGAATACATTGTCATCTAGGCCACCTTCCTTGCGAACCAGTTTTGAGGCACTGCTATCAGGTGGCTGTTTGGAAGGACTGGCCCCAGTGTAGGTCTCTGTGTCACTGCTCTCATTGTCAGACGTGTTAGGCGTGTGCTTTGGAGAAGGTCCTACAACCCCTGGTCCCATTTCTGCTACATGTTCTGCAAGCCTGGTTTTCGGCGCCTGCCTTAAATTTAGGAGACGGGAACTGGTGTTGATAATGTGCCGCGTGAGACCTGTCGTTGCTCGGTTGATGGTTGATTTTGCCTCAGGATCTGCCCCACGCCGGTCTGAGGCTGCTACGCAAAAAGGGTGCTCAGTTAGACACTTTTCCTGACACTTCTTATGACAGACGTAAGAACAGGTCATACACTGTGAAGCAGCCTTGGTCCATACCTTCTTCTTGCAATACTCACACCAAGTGGGATTCTGGAACTGAGTGTCCTGAAAATTGTGCCGCATTTCCCCGAACTGCATGCTGCCATAACTCGGTTCGTCCCGAGTTACCATGAGCACCTGCTCCCGTATATTTTCTTTGTCTTTGAACTCCTCTTCCAGGAGACTCCCCTCCCATTCACGTTCTGTCAATCCACTGGACAGATCTAATTCCCCATCTCCCAGGTAAGTAAAGTTGAGCGTAATGTCTCCATAGCACAGTTTCTCATTGAAACCTTTGTGAGTACTCAAGTTGCGCAAAGCGGTGCGGCTGACACTTGCCCTTGGTTCAGGGGCACATATTCGGAATGTGCTCTGATATTCAGCAGACGATGTTGATAAGCATTCCATCGCAATTTGCTCCAAGCACAAGCTGACATGGCCCAAGCACAAGAGACTACCAAGCTTGAAGGGGTCCTTGCACCAAAGTGCAACATTGAGGAATTTGTGGTTGTTTTCTACCTCAAAGACCACAAAGGCTTTGTTCCAGCGAGCAGTTCTGTTGCGATACATGGTCTCGGATGATTCCCAGAGACCCTGTTCATCTACACTGTACCTAGTGTTTGAGGTGCTCTCAGATATCTTGTCTTTGGATGAATCTTGCTTGTTTGTGCCTGGAATATTTGGGATTTCCACAGGCTCTGGAAGTTTACTCACAGGCTTTGGCTCTGGTGATTTAACAGGGGTTTTCTCTGCTGGTTTGTCCCCATTGCTAGGAGCGGTCTGTGTTTTCTCTGGACTTTTTTCCACTGCAGACTCACTACCTTCCACCAGATTTTGGGTTTCTGAGGTGCAAGATGTGACCTTTATATGGGGTCTGGGAGGAACAGGTGGGCGTGCGGGTGGTGGAGGAGGGGGCACTGTTGGTCTCTGTGGTTGTTCGCATTGTTCAGCAGTCTTGTGTGTTGGTGGCTTTGGCGATTCTTTGGGCTGGGGTTTGAGTGGGGACTGAAGGTTCAGTCTGCGGTTTAGAATTGGCGAGATGGACCCAAGGGGCTTGGCCAGGTTCGCAACAGTCTTTTTGGGGCTTTGATTTACAGAGAGCAGGAAGTCCTCTTTAGTGTCAACACTGACTGGAGCTCCAGTTGATTTGGACTCAATGATTAGCTCCTCAAACTCAGAGTCATTCTCTGTGTTCAGAGTTATATCCATGGTGGTTATTGGGACTGGGTCCTCCTCATAGCCCCCAGGCTGGGGAAGGTAGTTGGGCTCCTCCATAGGGCCTAAGGCTTCCTGGAGCGGCACTAACCCAACAGTAGGCACCTGGTGCCGCACTGGCCTTTCATAAAAGATTATCACTCTCTCTCCAGCTTGTTTTAGCAGCTTCGGCACTTGGACAGAGGATGTCACTTTGACTCCTATGTAAACAGACAGATACAAAGAACAGTTATGGATGCTTATTGTCACCTGGCCACAGTACCCTTGAAAAAATATATAGTGACCGGAAAACCTCTGTGGAAAAATTCTGCCTAACATTCTGCTCTCATACCATCAGGACGAATGGTTACTGATCCTTAATTGTGCCATCCTGGACCATTCAGCCAGATTGTGGAAAAGCGGCTTAGATCTATAGTATAATTTTACAAATGTGAGCTAAAAATTAGCACTTTTCAATTAATTTATTGCAATGTAAAACACTAAGAGTTTAAATAGGCAGAGTAAATCCATGTAGAACCATCTGGAGTTTAAACACCACAACTGCACACTCCAAAAAACATTTTCCTGCATGGTCTGGAAAGGGTTTTTCTAAAACAGTGCAAAATATCTAGATTTCTCATTTAGTGTCTCTGACCTCCTATAGCAATGAGGCGATCTCCTCTCTGTAAGTCCGCCAGAGCAGCTGGGGAATTTGGGGTGACTGTCTCTATGCTCACGTGTACAGTGTCACCATCAGTGGCCGGAACATGCCTGAATGTCATACCCACACTCCCAGATGGTCCTTTAATCACCTCTGTCTGCAACACACGTAAGCAAAAGGAAACCATATAACATTTGGTGAAAAAGCTCAACAGATTGAAAATGATTATTCTTTATGGAAAAGCAGAGACTTATTTATAGTGCTTCTCTTCTATAACAGATTTCATTTATGGTTTTATTATCATGACTTTGTTCCATCAACGGTTCTCGCACATGCAATCTTTCACTGATGAAGGCCAAACACTGTACTAAAGTACTCAGAATGTGTTTCCTGCAGTGCATTACAGTGGCAGCAATACCACCAACTCATTCTACAGCCTTTAAAACATGCAGTGCGTCCAGTGTATTTTGATTACTGAATGAATTACTATTATGAACTGACCCTTTTCAATCTACAGCAAGAAACACACTGTGCACCCAGTGTATTCCAATTCTCAAATGAATGACTCTTAAGAGCTGGTTCTTTTTAGTGAATCAAAAACGCATACATCATCTTATACTGATGCACAAGTTATGAATGTCCAACTTGAAATTAAATATGCACTGTTTAAGGCTCACAAGCCTGAAGTACAACATTAGGCTACATAACACAGTGTAAACTTTTTCTGGAAATGTTACTGTTTATTTAATATTGTACTTCAGACCTGACTTCAAACAGGCAGTGCAGATACATAATTTACATTTATGCATTTTGGCAGACGCTTTCATCCAAAGCAACTTACAGTGCACTTATTACAGACAATTCCCCTGTAGCAACCTTGCTCAAGGACATAATGGTGGTGGCTGTGGAGATCGAACCAGCGACCTTCTGATTACCAGTTATGTGCTTTAGCCCACTACGCCACCAAACATGAGTTTTGTTGTAATCAGTGGAATACTACAATAATAATAATAATAATATATGAATAAGATAAATTATTGAACTGCATTTATGTCTCTAAAAACCCATGCAAACATGCCTTTTACAAGAATTGTCTGTTGAAGAATCTTTTGTGTTGAAATCTGAAATGATCTCATAATTAGGCAACAGGATGCTGAGGGCAGTAAAAGCAATAAGAGCTGCATTTCTCATTTCCAAATAAATACACATTTTCCCCCAGACATTTACAAGTTACTAGTTGAGCGGAACAGAAGCAGTTAAACCAAAAGTTTATTTAAAGCTTATCATTTGACAGCAAGAGCAGTTTATAATTACAGTAGGGCGGACAATCTACATTATGATGTGAATAAGACAGCCTTCACCTTCTGTACAAAGCTCACTCTTCCCATCACATCCACCAATTTTCATGGTGATTAAACAATGCTCTCTGAAATGAAGGCAGGAGAGATCTGTAATTTCTGCTAATTTTATTCCAAATGCTCAACGAAGCAGCAGCTGCAGTTTTGCTGCTGCCTGCATCACGAAGCCCATAATCCACATGCAGCACCGGCTGACACTGTGAAACACTCCTCGCAAACAACAGGTACAGGGCTGTGAAAAAGTATTTGCCCCATTTCTGATTTCTAATATATTTTTTTTATCGAAACAAAAAAGTTATACAACACCTATCACACCTTAGTGAAAAACTAAGTGCCCTCTCAATCTTAATAGCTGGTTGTGCCACCTTTAGCAGCAACAACTGCAACAAAATGCTTCCAATAACTGGAGATCAGTCTTTCACAACGCTGTTGTGGAATTCTGGCCAACTCTTCTTTGCAGGACTGCTTTAGTTCAGACCCATTGGAGGGCTTTCGAGCCTAAACTGCCCATTTAAGGTCCTGCCACAGCATCTCAATCGGGTTCAAGTCAGGACTTGTGGCTTTGCCACTCCAAAACTTTAATTTGGCTTCTTTTGAGCCTTTCAGAGATGGACTTACTCCTATGATTTGGATCATTGTCTTGCTGCATAATCCAGTTGTGATTGAGCTTCAATATACGGACTGATGACCGGACGTTCTCCTTCATGATTTTCTGGTAGAGAGCAGAATTTATGTTTCCCTCAATTGGTGCAAGTCACACTGGCCCTGAAGCAGCAAAGCATCCCCACACCATCACACGAACACCACCAGGCTTGACTGTAGGTATGATGTTCTTTTTGTGGAATTCTGTGTTTGATTTACGCCAGATGTAACGGGACCCGTCTTCCAAACAGTTCCACTTTCAACTCATCAGTCCACAGAACATTCACCCAAAAGGTTTGAGGATCATAAAGGTGTGTTTTGGCAGAATTCAGACAAGCCTTAATGTTCTTCTGGGCAAATACTTTTTCACAGCACTGTATATAAGGAAGTTAGTGTGCCAGTGTAAAGACAAATTCCACTATATCCACCAAGAAACAAACCATATAACCTGGACACTAGAATAGTTTTACAAAACACCAGTAAGATTGTTTTTTTTATTGATCTTGGAGACTAGTTGGGAAAGAAATATGGGCTGATCAATTCATGATGTGGCCTCTGTATCTTCCTTGTCTTTTTGCTCTCATTTGTGTTGTGGGGTGGGCAAGAAAAGACAGGATGCAGATCCACACTGCCGAGATGGATGACTGTAATTTTGCTGCTGTCATTTGTTATAACCCTTGAGAAGGGCACTGATTGAGTTAAACATGGGATGAAAAAACAGACAATCTACTCAAGCTGGCAAACAGAAGGCCAACTTGCCCGGTTTTTTGACCAATGACTAACTGTCTATAGATACATCCTAGAATCATCATAAAGTTCTTAGAAGGCCACTTACAAAAAAAAAAACAATGATTATACACAAGCTTGCATTGACTGGTTTAAATAGTCAGGTAGTTGACAAATAACATAGACATTAACTTTTAAGATTTTATGTTAGAATTTATTTGAACGTAGGGTAATATGGGGCTTAAGGCACACTCTGAGGAAAATATGATTTTTTCTGGTCACAAAGTGCATCAACGTTTAAAAATAAATGTCTTTTTGTAGAACATTGATGGAGCAACATAACGTTTACAAATAAATAATAAAGGAAGGTTGTTTGCAGCTATTTGCATACATGTTAGCTTAGCTGATTCAGTGAACTTTGTTCATAAAGGACAAAAAACACAAGCAATCTTACATCTTAATGACTCAAGGTCTGTTTGTAACCTTTCCACAGAGAATATTACAACATTTCCTTCTGCAGGGCCCCTGATCTCATCATTTAAAAATGCCAGTGATGGTTTGTCACAGTAAAATACAAGAAAAGCTTCACGCTTTCGTGAGGCCGCTGACGGTCTTTTTAATAGCGTGTTTGGGATCATTTGTTACACACTGTTCAGGAAAGATGAGGACAAATTACTGCAATGTGTATTTGAAGGAGCTCCATCTTCACTCCGTTAAACTTCACTGAGCAAGTGAGCATGCGCATCACGTCAATCAAACCTATCGCAATAGAGAAAGGGAGCGGTGGAGGGCAACGATATTGATTTAACAACTTCAAACCGCGATTTCAGTATCAATGTAATCATTTGTGTAGCTCATGGATATCACACTGATGACTCAGAGGTTAACGTGTGGTGGTTTTTAAAGTGTTTTAGATCATTTCTCCACCTCATGCGAGCACATGTAATATAATGAGCAATGGGATGAGACTTTTCAGCGCAAGAATGAGGATTGTACTGTATTAAACTGTGTATATAATGCTTAATATTATTTATAATATGCTAAGGGGCCTGATATTTAATATTCCTCCTGATAATGCCATACGTAAATGTCATTTCAGGAAATGTATCCCATGACAAACATGTTACTGGATTAACATCCACATATTTTTGAAAAGAATAGTTCAGAAACATGTAATCAGCGACAATGCTTTTAAAAACGTACAATATTCATTTAAAACACTTAAATTGTATGTAATCAGTGACTGCTCAAGAATATGTGTCTATCATAATTATGTATTTTCAGCTGGGCAGAATTATTCATATTTATTTCTGGTGTCACCATTGCCCTCTACTGCTGGGCTGATTTTTTTTTTGTCCCACTCCATCCCTGATGGGTCATCGTATGAGCAATGAACAGTACTTTTCTGTTAAGTTTTAACTTTTTAAACTTAACTTTTTATGATTCAGACTTTGTTCAAAGTTGTGTGAGAGTACTGAATCATGAATTCAGTACTTTAAATCGAACCAAATCCGTATGTCCTTTATTATTCCTGTCTCTTTAATAAAATAAAGGAAATGTAATTGAGCTTTTATCTGATAAATTGATTAATCGAAGAAATTCTTTATTTTATAAAGTAATTTTGATGCACTGACTCTAAAGCCAAGAGTACTCTTAGATCAGACACCAATGCTAGGCATCTGTGTACAGGACGCTTGATGCAAATTTCGTCATCAGCAGAGTGCCGTGTGTACTCTGAATAGACAATATGCACATTTGGTTGGATTTTTTTGCACTAATTAGTGGGTCCACAAGGTAGCAACACACAAAGTTGAGCTGTTTTTGTCATGAAGTACTAGAAAATAAAATCGCCGATAAACAACAGGAGACGAAGGTGGACACAACAGTGGATGTGCACGTCAAGGACACCTGTGTGAGAATGTCAGGACACACTTGGATTTGTATAACTCGAGTTAGAAGTAATATAAAGACATCTTTATTGGTCTAACTCCTGAAAAGAAATAGTCCAACAAGTCAAAGTAGTTGTAGTGAGCATGAACCAACCTCCTGTGTACGGGCGCACAGTCAAATGAAGTGTACTTTAAAAGGCTCAGCTTTTTACTGTATGCAGACGCTAGGTGTTCGCAACAAAACCAAAGTATACTTTGGGCTTAAGACTGAATGAGCAACACTTGGTCAAGCTATCAGCATAAAAAAAGACCTAAAGGACACCAAGGTCCTTGGAACTACAGCTAAAAAGTTGATTAATTGCACAAAATTAAAAATTAAAAGAGGGGCCTCCTATAAATAAGGCCAAGGAACAGCAGCACCCGTGCTTAACCTGTACCCTTATTTTTTGCTTTTAAAAAGATAAAATGACACAAGGATCACAGAGAAAGAAACAAAGAAAAAGAAAGAAAGAAAGAAAGAAAGCAATAGAAAGATTTTTCTGACACATGAACCAAATGGCGACATTGAGCAGCAATTACAGGCGATTTCTGAAGCTGAACAGTGGTTAAGGGGTAATTACACAACCACAGAAAGACACAGCAGGAGGAACACACACACACACACACACTCTCACGGTGTGTGTGTGTGTGTGTGTGTGTTGAGTGCAGGTAAACGGACTGATGTCGCTCTGACTGGAACGTGAGTATACTGTTCATGTGTCAATTTATTGTCCGTCTCACCTCATCACCACAAGGTTGACAGATACGCACAGACTATATTTTCCTGAGTGTCGGGAAAAGAAAAAATTGCTTTTCCCTCAACAAACAGAAACAGGAGCACTGTGGGACAATTTCAGGTCAATTCAATTGATTCCACTATAAATGTCTGAATTAAAAACAGAAAATCTCATTATCCAAACACAGACATTTTCATGCCATTATATCCATTCAATAAAGACACAATAATAACTAAATCCATAAAAAACCCAGTGATTTCACAAGATTGCAAACGTGCAATCCAGTAATTCCAATTTGCCTGCACATTTCTGATCTTGTGGTTCTGTTCTGAGAGCTATATTGTGGAGTACTGTAGTAGCAGACCACAACGATCTGGCTCCGAAAGGACTGTTCAGCATCACTTCACTACTGTGGACCAGATTCAGACCTGAATCATCTCTTTAACATGACGAAAGTGTGCTTGACTGCACAGCACATCTGGATATATGTCCAGTTATAATGCTCTTCATCATTTGATCATTACTTGATGTATTGTTACTGCCAAGATCGATAGAATATGTACACAGTAGGGCTGTCAATAGAGTAAAAATATTTATTGACTTAATAACATGGTATGCCGATTAATTAACTGAATTCATCACAATTAATCACATATGTAAATATTTGCTGAGAAAACTCCTCAAAGAACAATAATTCAATATATAATGATGAAATAAATATAAAGTTATATTTAGTAATAAAAAATAAATAATATATATATTATATATATATTTATTTAATACGAAATATAATAATAAGTGGCAGACGAGTTAAGCATTGATGAGGCAAAACAAAATATTGGCTTTAGAATCCAATATAATGTTTATTTTTCATATTATTGAACACACGGTAAAGCCTATCATTGCCCTATAGTTCAAAGCAATCCATTTTGCAATTGAATTCGTCAATTGGTCCAAAGTACACATCTTATAAGGGCTTTACAAGGGTGCGTCAATGTACACCTGCGTCAGACGAATGCTTTGAGCATCTATTGTGTTTTGGTTATAATGTTTTTAGGTGGCTGAGTCAAGTTAAACAGTTTGAAACTTAGAAAAACACATCTTGAGATCCCTGTGTTTGGATTTTTGCTCCAAGCGGTTTGAGCACAAGAACGTGTTCTTATCTTGTGTAGTCTGTTGCCAGTAAGTGTGGTTTGTTCTCTGCATAAGCTGTGCATTGCCTATACAGTTGGAGTTTTCGCTTACTAACCGCTAGAGAAAACATGTGGTACACTTCAAGCTTGAATTGCTCCGTTGGTAGAAATATTCCTTATTAAGGTCCAAGGATATTATTAAGTGTTAATTTAAACACATTATTTATCATCTAATTACATCACACTGAATTAGCACGCTAAATCAACAGCCGCAGTACACACATTTCTTTTTAATAAAATTCAGTTCATCGTCTGCTTTCCTTGAGTGGTATTAGAGTAAAATGTTATTCTTTAGGAAAAAAGTGAATAAGACTATTTTGCACTGAAATATCATGCGCAAAAGTGCCGCAAATGTTAAGTGAATTCTCTCCTCAGTTTGCAAATACACTGAACATTAAAACCACTGACAGGTGAAGTGAATAACATAGATTATCTCTTTACAATGGCCCCTGTCAAGGGGTGGGATATATTAGACAGCAGGTGAACAGTCAGTTCTTGAATTTCATGTATTGGAAGCAGGAAAATGGGCAAGAGTAAGGATCTGAGCAACTTTGACAAGGGCCAGATTGTGATGGCTAGATGACTGGGTCAGAGCATCTTCAAAACGGCAGGACTATTGGGGTGTTCCTGGTATGCAGAGGTTAGTACATGCCAAAATTGATTCAAAATTGAGCCATCTGGTCCGATCCCACCGAAGTGCTACTGTAGCACAAATTGCTTAAAACATAATACTGGCCATGATAGAAAGGTGTCAGAACACACAATGTATCACAGACCAGTCAGAGTGCCCATGCTGACCCCGGTCCACTGCCGAAAGCACCTACAACCACCTTTTCAGATGCTGTTTCAACTTAAAAAGAACATCAAATGCTAAAAATGTGCATTGAGACGCATATGTTCTGCTCACCAGAGGTTGAAATCATCTACAAAACAAAGATAAAAGTTTTTTCTTTTGTTATGATGTTATGAAAAAAAAAATTCTCTCTCATACAAAAAAGTAAATAAAAAAAAGAGGCATGAACATACAAAACAAAGCTAAAATAGGGGGAAGGAAACAAGAGCAATCCAATAAAAGAGAGCAAGAAAACCCCCGTGAAAAGGATTTTAATTTATAAGTGACGTGCCGAGCATCCAGCTCTTCCTCAAACATTCATAAGTCCGCCATTTTAAATAGTATAGATCACATGATAATATGGATGATCTGATTACATTACAAACAGCGCATTCTATACAAATACAAAACAAACATAATATACAATACAACATTACAATATAACATTTCCACAACATCCTGTTTAAATTAAAAAACACATCATCAAAATCTCAAAATTTGATAAATGATATATGATGTATACATTTTTTAAGGAACAGGCTAATTTTAAAATCGTTATTTAAACTTTTAAGGCTCATAGTATACAATGTATAAATACAAAACGATTATCACATTAACAACATACAGTCGACATCACCCTCTCTTCGTGGGATGTTAAATGCTTCGAACCTTACATCTCTCAATGTAGCAACGCTGTGTAAATCTGTGGCAAACTGTACTGCCACAGGTCTAGTGGTACATCTATTTCCAATATTACAGTGATGTACTGCAATCAGCATTTTAATAGCTCAGGTGGGTTTCCCCATATATGCCAAGCCACATGGACATTGCAACATATATACAACATTAGTCATGGAACATGTGAAAGTACTGCTAATTTTATATTTCTTACCCATTTGAGCATGGTTAAAACTTTGAATCTATATGTAAAATTACATTGTTTTTCTGATTAACACTTTTTATTGATTTCACAAAATTGACAAAGAAAAGCTAAACATATTCACAGAATCAACATTTAACCCCCACCAAGCCTATACAACCTAGAGGGGGTCCAATAGAATCAATGTAAAATCTTAAGTTGCATAAGACACACCCTAGCATCTCTAGACATAGACTTGACGTTTTTTTTTAATCCTAGACCATACTCCCTCCTCCAATACAAAGTTTAAATCTTTCTCACATAATTTCCTGAGAGAAGTTGGAGCTCTGTCCCACAGACTCTGAATTAGCAGGGAGCAATACACTGATGCCTCATGACCTTTTCCAAAATCAGTAATCACCACTCCCACGAGTATCTGCATCTTTAGGGGGGTGTATGCTACTCCCAAATATAGTAGAGAGCAGGTGGCTCAGCTGTAAATACCTAAAGAACTGAGATCTGGGATTTCCGAAATGTTGAACCATATTTTTAAAGGATCTCAACACTCATATAGGTCACCAAGCATATTAACCTCCCTCACAATCCACTCTGACCAGCAGAAAAGGGAACTTATTAATACATAATTTTGGATTCAGCCATATGCTTGAGGCAACATTTAAATAAATGTCAGAATTAAACACTGGACACATTTGTCCATACCAAGTACAAATGCAAGAAAATGGGGTGTAACTTAACTTCTCCAACTAGTTTAATAGAAAGGCTTTGCAATGGCGAAATAGGGATATTGGTGGAAGTGACCAATGAGCCAAATATTTTAGATGACATTTGAAATGTACAAGAAATGTAATCTGGGATGTTTACCATTCCAAATAAAGGACTTCGTTATGCTATCAAATTGCTTGAAATAAGAGAGGGGGACATCTATAGGGAGAGATTATAGCAGGTAGTTGAATTTTGGAATACAATTCATTTTAATAACATTAACTTTCCCAATCATAGATAAATGTAATGAAGCCCACCTGCCCACATTGCTCAAAAACCTTTTTTTATTAAGGGGTCAAAATTAACTAAGTCACACAAATTTGCTGGGAATAAAATACCCAAATACTTAATGCCCTGTTTGGGCAACTGGAAGGTGCCCGACTGAAAAGCTGTTGCCGGGCAGTACGCTGTCAGAGCCAAAGAGTTAGACCATTTAACTCTGTATCCTGAGAACTTTGAAAAGGATTTAATAATTCTGTGTACACCTACAAGGACCCCCCGTGACAACTTTGCCGTCGGGTTGCTCAAGTCCAGTGTTTCTATACAAATTTTGTGATACAGAATTACATAGCAAAAGATAATCTATAAAACAAACTCCAGCCAATAGGCGGAACAAACTCAAGAGCACATAGATTCATCCAAAAAACTGTCCCAAAGGCGTGCCACTCTGACAAATAAACTCCTGCCGCTAGGTGGAACCAACACCAAAAATATGCTATGTTTCAAGTTCTTTATCGGATGATCTCAGAAATTTGGCCAGAATTGATCGAGGCCTGTCTACCTCCACGCTGGAACCCAAAGAGCTCGCTCGATTTCCAGCTTAAGGCCCATTATGTCAAACAGCTTCGGAAGGAGCCCATCCTGGAATTTCACCATATCCCGACCCTCTTCGGCCTCAGGAATTCCGACAATACGGACATTGTTCCGCCGGCTATGGTTCTCCATGTCCTCCAACTTCTCCCATACATGCTCCAAATCCACCTTGGTTGCTAGCGGATTAGCAGATAATTCCCTCTCCGATGACTCCAGATAATCGATCAGTTTCTCGACATCCCCCACTCTTGCAACCATCTCAGAGAACTTTGTCTCCATTGCAGTGACCGATCGACGCATCACAGCAGGATCCTCCACAGCAAGACCTTCGTCAGCATTCCCGACATGCCCAGCAATTCTTGCCATATTTCCCGCATCTCTCTGACCAAATCGACTTCATGGCTTGCGGCACTCTCGGGGGTATCAGCTTGAGCACGTAAGTGTCTTTTAATATCTCCACAGGCTGAGAATTTTTAATTCTTTAACATACTGTCCTCATAGAACAGTTATGAAACAGTGTATGGAATATCACGGTTTATATAATTAAATGTGTTAAAACTAGCAAAGTGCGCAGAGCTCGCCGTTCACACGTCCGATCTTAGCATGCCGTTATGTGACTCCCGTGCATGGTTGACAATTTCCACAAGAACAATATCAGAAACTGCATTTAAAAAAAATAATAAAATTGAAGTAGATGGTGGGAGGTCTGCTCTTACAAGTAACTTTTGAATGTTATGTGGTCTCTCAAGGGTTATCAAAGGAGGGTCCAAAAAATATTGCTGTAATGCCAGATCTGATTCAATAATATACCAATCAGCTTTTTAATATTCTGAGCCACTGGATAGGCACAGGCACACACACACGCAAGGTATGCTTGGCCACCCTAATACTGCCTCTAAATGCACACAACATCAAATTGTACTGTGCACTCAAAGAGACAGACAGACGGATGAATAACTGCTCAAAGAAAGCAAACATGTCACAAAACATCAGCGCTAAACACTCATCCCAGATGTATGTTGGTGTAAAGTAAACGGAAGATGTAAAAGTGTGTGTGTAGGAGAGCTTTTTATGTGCAAGTGTCAGTGAGTGCACACGTGTTTGTAGGTGGAATAAAGTGTGTGTATGTGTTGGTAGACGTGGTTACCTGCATCGGTGAGATTGGTGACAGATATCCATTGAAGCTATTGTGCAGTACGGACAGTTGGCTTGTGTACACACCTGTTGTTGGAGAATTGAATGTGTGTATTCAGTCAAACCTCCCACTCTCCATCTATCCATCTCTCTACCTCTATCTTTTCCTCTATCATTTAATTTATCCTCCCACTCCCTCCATCCCCCCACCTTTTCCTCCCATTACCTCTCTCATAGACTGCCTTTTATACACTGGTGGCCAAAAGTTTGGAATAATGTACAGATTTTGCTGTTTCGGAAGGAAATTGGTACTTTAATTCACCAAAGTGGCATCCAACTGATCACAAAGTATAGACATGACATTATCGCTATTTGAAAAAAGTAATTTTTGATCAAATCTAGACGCGTCCCATTTCCAGCAGCCATCTCACCAATGCCTTATCCTTGAGTAATCATGCTAAATTTCTAATTTGGTACAAGAAAATCACTTGCCATTATATCAACATTTGAAAGCTAGTTGGTTTGTTAAATGAAGCTTAACATTATCTTTGTGTTTGTTTTTGAGTTACCACAGTATGCAATAGACTGGCATGTTTTAAGGTCAATATTAGGTAAAAAATGGCAAAAAAAAAAAAATCATCAGTAAATCATTGTTTTGAGGAATGAAGGCTATATATACACAATGCTTGAAATTGCCAAAAAAAAAAAAAAGATTTCATATAAGTGTACACCCCAGTCTTCAAAGACAAAGGACAATTGGCCAAGGACAAAAAGAGATGTGGAAGGCCCAGATGTACAACTAAACAAGAGGATAGTAATTCTACACCCCCAACACCAATTTCATGAACAGTAAAGATTAGACTCAGGAGTGCAGACCTTATGGGAAGAATTGCAACAGTAAGCGTGGCTGGACAAGCAGATGGCTCAAATCCCAAGGATCGGCAAAGTTGTCATTGCTGCAAGTGGAGGATTTTTTATGAGAATTTTTCATGTTATTAATGTCCTGACTATACATTGTGATCAGTTGAATGCCAAGTACCAATTTCTTTCCATAAGAACAAAATCTACATTATTCCAAACTTTTGGTCACCAGTGTTAATATACCCTTTTCAGAGCAAAACTCACATCACATTCTTAAGCCTGATTTATATTATAGAAGAAAATGTTTTTCTCCTGGATGAACTTAAGTACACCTTCTATACTACACGCAACCTTTTTTTAAATGAGATCACTGAGGGTGATGTGACTGTGTTTAATGTACTGTTCCAGCCACAAGTAAAGCCAATGATGCAGGTTTTTCTCTCTGTGGATCGCCACTTTCAGCACCATACTTCATTGCTTCATTAAAGTTGTCATGACTAACCCTAATGACGTTCTAAACCTGCATGAATTACTTTTTTTTTTATTCATGGAAAACAAGTGTCATAAGGGGTTTGGAACAGCATCAGGGTGGGTTAATGACAGAATTATAATTTTTGAGTGACCTATCTCATTCATCAGCAAAGGTGACTCCAATGATGCTCAAGACAAAATTGACAAGAGTATTTTTCTTGCAGCGAAGCGAACCCTGGTTAAATGACACCTGTGGCTTCCAGATCAAATGCACAGTGACTGTGCCAACGCAAACACACACGGCATGGATGATCGTGCCATGAAAAACCGAATCAACAATGGTGGAGCAGCACATTTATTGTGTGCTTTATGTTGAGTGAGGGAGGTGTTTGGTAAAGAGATCCATTATCAAACAATGATCAGACAACGCACCAGAAATGTAATGAAATTTGACGTGTTTCTATTATCTCAAGATGGCACCATGGATGGCAGCCTTGGTGTGGAGCTCTCCAATTCTTTTGTAGTTTTTGTTTGTTTGTCATGTGTTTAGTAATTTTTTTCCAATCATGTTTACAAGGGACAAACTGCAGAACATTCGGCAACACATACTAGACAATCTTTTCCCAGTTTTTGACTATTCGGACGTTTGCTGGACATTTTAGTGAGGTGCAGCTGTGTTGTTCAAGTGCCCTATGAGACGCAAGTGAGGGAAGCAAACAAACAAGGACTTTTCAAACTCTGCTGCTTTATGCTTCACAGAAACCTAGCTGAGTGAAGCCATTCCAGACAGCACGTTACATCTGCCGGGTTTTCAGCTGTTCAGAGCGGATCACATTGTGGAATTAATGGGGAAAACGAGAGGCGGTGGAACATGCTTTTACATCCATGAAAGCGGTTACTAAAAGAATTTACTCTGAGAAGCTGAAAAACAAGTTTTCAGCTAACGACTCTTCATCAGTGTGCAGAGGCCTGAAAGACATTACCAACTACAAGACACCATAACCCAACTCTGTAGGGAATCAACAAATGGCTGACAACCTGAATGTGGTTAACTGTAGATATGAAAATCCCAGTCTCTCACCCAGTCTCTCACCCCACACTCAATCTGACCTTCACTTCACACAAACATCAACACCTCCTGTGAATATTCAATTCCAGCACCTGTATGATCAGTACTGGTGCCCCCCAGGGATGTATGCTCTCCCAAATACTCTTCTCCCTGTACACAAATGACTGCAGTGCCAATGACCCCTGTGTCAAGCTCCTGATGTTTGCAGACAATACTACTGTCATTGGCCTCATCCAGGATGAAGATGAGTCTGCATACAGAAAGGAGGTCGAACAGCTGCCTGTCTGGTGCAATCAAAACAACCTGGAGCTTAACATGCTCAAAACATTGGAGATGACAATGGACTTTAGGAGGAACACACCAACATTGACCCCACTCACCATTCTGAACAGCACTGTGGCAGCAGTGGATTCATTCAGGTTCCTGGGCTCTACTATCTTACTGGACCTGAAGTGTGAGACCCAAATTGACACCCTTGTGAAAAAGGCCCAGTAGAGGATGTACTTCCTTCACAAGTTGAATAAGTTTAACCTGTCACAGGCACTGCTGACACAGTTCTACTCAGCAGTCATTAAGTCTGTCCTCTGCACTTCAATAATTATCTGGTTTGGTTCAGTTATGAAATCAGACATCAGAAGATTACAAAGGACAATTTGGACTGCTGAGTGGATTATTGGTTGCCCCCTGCCATCCCTTCAAGAACTGTACACTTCCAGAATGAGGAAAAAGGCAGGAAAAAAGCCAGCCTACTCCCTTTTTAAACTGTTGCATTCTGGCCAGCGCTACAGAGCACAAGCATCGCCAGGCACAAGAACAGTTTTTTCCCTCAGGCTATCCATTTCATGAAGTCAAAACTGCCCCATTGAGCAATAATTATGAGCAAGACACAGCTTAGTCTATTTATATTTATCCAACATATCCTACCTCTTCTTCCTTTACATGCCCTTGCACTATCTGTATATAACATATATAATTTGTACATACTTACATAATGTAATACATTAAAAACTAGATAAATCTGTTTGTTGAAGTATTTGGTTAAAGAAATGTAAGTTTTCAATAAATATATTTCTTTTTTTCTGCATGAAAATATCAAATGTTTCAATTTGTCCATTGTGGTACAATGTTGCCTTGAGGCAACAAACTTTTAATAAATAAATACATTTAAAAATAATTTAAATGTTTATTGATATTGTTATAGTATCCAATTTTAAACAGAAACATTTTTTTCCTCATTGATATCATATTGTGTACCATAGACAAGTATATTGTGGTTCTGGCCCAGGTTATTCCTACAATTCTGTGTTATTTAAGTCCCCATTACAAGTGTGTGTGGTATTTATATCATTTAATTTCACCCAATTTAAATTTTGATAGGCTTTTAAAAATAAAGACTTTTTATAATGTTACACACTTCTGTGGGCTTAAAATGTACGTTTTAAATAACTGAAAGCATTTTCTATTGCACTGTGTCGTCCCAGAAACTGCACGTCAAACATCTCTGACAAAAATAAATGCTAAATCATTGGATTTCTATTTCCCCTCCACATACAGTTAAGAGTTTAGTGTTAAATGATCTCAATAACATGTATTCTTTTGTGGTAAATGTGTCATTTTAACACCGATAGTGGAGTTTTTTTTTTTTTCATTTATTGTGCACACTGTTATGTCATTATACATTGATCTTTCATTGAAGATATATTGTATGTTAGGAAATTATAAATCACACACACTGGAGGTGTACATTACCCATTCTGCAAAATTATTGAGTTATTTTAAGTTTATAGCTCTCTTATAATTTACTTCCTGCATTATGAATCTAATTCTCTAAAGTGGCTGTTTGATGATGGTTCCTCTTATTGAAAAACACCCTTTTAAGTAATTTCAGAGGAAATACATTAATATCAAGGATAGTTAAATATTGTCCAAAGGCTTAAAATGTAGATTTTTTTATACATTACATTTTTTTATATATTACCCAGCTGTACTGCACACAAGCAGTCACACACACAATGGCAGTTCAGTGGCCGGATGCACTAGTGCGAGCCATCAGAACAATGGTCAGTAATGGAATCATCTGGCACAAGTCAGAGAGATTAGTGTTAGGATATAGGGTAGCAGTCCCTGCAGGGCATTTACGCATACACGTACACACTCACACAGGGTAGGAGAGCTCTAGCGATTAGTTGTTTATTTCAAAGGAAGGTGGAGAAAAAAGGTAAAAGACGTGAAGCAGGGAGGCTTAGATTGATCAGCTCAAGCGAACTGATGGAAGATTTTAGGAGTATTTGGTGGAAAACAGATGAAGTTAATATCATTGAGAACATCATTAATCTGATTTTAAAATAACAGGTTACAGGTTTTCTTAAAATCACAAATCTGATTTTATTTGAACTGGCTTACTGATGATCATGTTGATGTTAAAATCAGAGACATTTCACACGTTCAACCAAATCACATTACTGCATATTTCACCAAATATCGAAGTGAATCAAGACAGAAATAAAGATATTTAAAGACTTGTGGAACGTGACCTGACTGTTGCCTTTTCTGAAGGTTCTTAATTTTATTTTGGAAAATGTCCTGATCATATTTTTTATGATCACATTTATATATACCTAAAATCAATATAAAAAAATATTAAATTAATAAAATTATATTTTTCATAAAGAAAATGAAGCATACACAGTATCATTGAGATATATATTTTTAGTACAAACTCATTTTACGCCCCAATTCTCATTACTGTAATGCATCCTGATGTTTTAGTATTCCAACAGTTTTCGATGATGATTTTCACTACCTGCTGTACAACAACTTTTTTTCCCTCCCCTTTTTTCCCCAATTCCTAATGCGCTCCAAGTCCTCGTGGTGGTGTAGTGACTCGCCTCAATCTGGGTGGCGGAGGATTGACTGCGCTTCCGAGATAGTCAATCCACGCATCTTATCTCGTGGCTTGTTGTGCATGACACTGCGGAGACTCTCAGCATGTGGAGGCTTGTGCTCTTCTCCGCAATCCACGCACAATTTACCACATGCTCCACTGAGAGCGAAAACCAATAATCGAGGCCACAAGGAGGTTACTCCATATAACTCTACCCTCCCTAGCAACTGGCCAATCTGGTTGCTTAAGATAACTGGCTAGAGTCACTCAGCACGCCCTGAATTCGAACTTGTGACTCCAGGGGTGGTAGTCAGCATCTTTACACGCCGAGCTATCCAGGCCCCCATGTACAATTACTTTTTAACTTAAATCAGTACTACTATGATTAGGGATGCAATGATATATCAGCTGATATTTATCAGCCAATTATTAACCGAATTAAAACTATTGGCATATCGATTATAATATGAAATCGCTGATACGAAAAAACGATGGTTAATTTATAAATAATAAGTAGCACACTTTCTAAAACATTTGTAAATTTAAAAGCACAATACAGAAATAATATTAGCAACAATATGTAGAAGGGTTGGTGCTCCTTATTCTTAGTTTTGTTCTTATGTTAATGTCAATGCCATAAACTGATGTAACAGTTGTGAAAACGGCACCTACAGGCTACATTGATGAGGGAAACCATCCAAAACACTTTAAACAAGGAGATTTTGACATCTGAGATATTGGTATGATATCTAATAATGCTGCACAATTGATTGACATTGCAATATGCCCTTAATGATTACTAAGCCTTTAAAGGCTTTATTTTAAACTGCAAAAACAAAAGTGCAAAAAAAAAATTTCATGTCAATCATGTTTTTTCAATTTTTCAATCAAAATCTTTTTAATCGATCTTTCACTCTGGCTCTCCTAAACATTTTAGTCTTTCATGTGTTCAAACAGATTCAATGTTCAATGACATTTATTTATAGTTAGAACAGTAAAAAAAATTTTTTAAGCATTCCTAAAACAGTGATCTGATGACAAAATAAATTTTTTGTTAAAATCGGTATCAGCCAAAACATGTCATATCGATGCATCCCTAATTATGACGTTAAAATATGTTACACTTTAAATAATAGTTTTCATGTTGCAGCAATGACCATAATGTCAATGTAAAAAGACTTAATGACCCTAAAATAGGCTTCATTTTCTATATGCTAAATATAATTGATTATAATTACATTTGTTTATTTTGATTTTAATAAAACAGGGACAGGACATTTTCTTGAAGGGTTTCATGAGAAATCACCCAAACCTGCATGATCAGATCCACTTGTCCTCTGAAAATCAATTACAATAAAATTATTCTATCAGTGGAAATGTTAAATATTAAACTGTGGAAATTATTTATTAAGAATTCCCTGAGCTTAATGAAAACTCAATTTCATATAATATATCAATTCCAAAGCGTGTGACTGACAGCTAAAGCCAGGGGGGATTGAGAGAAATTAAGCAGGGAGCGTTGATGTGGATTAATATGTGTTGTATTAAGCTGTCTTGTTTGTGTCATAATAACGGATGGTGTGGTGGAATATCATCAACACTGCCCTTTTCTGACATACCACTAATTCAATCACACTCTCCTCTTTTCCATTACACCCATCCCAACCAAATTTACAAAACATCTTTTCACACTCATACAAACATGGTTACATTAGAACGACATAATGCAATTATTTTCAAAATCTACCTTATATACTTCAAACTCAAAGTTTTGAGATTTAAAAGTTTTCAAGCTTTAAAAAGCAAAAGCACGATTAAAAAAAAATACAGAAAAATACAAAAAAATTAAGAAAGTGATTGGAACGACACAAGGTGTGTAGAATTTTCATTTTTTTACTGAACTGTTCCTTTAACAAACAGCACCACAAATTTAATGATTTCAAAAATCTAACTGCAAAATATCATACATTTTTAATAAAACCATTTTATTTCTTGGAAGAAATCATGCATATGTGCAGCAAGTACCACTATTTATTTCTAATTTTCTGTTTACAGACAAGCCTATTCCTGGAAACACTCTTATATGCACTCAATTATTCAAAGCTGGGATGAATGCAGTCGTGTCTAATCACTGACCGGCTGAATTTTCATGTTGCCGCTATGTTTTGTGATAGGAGGAGGCTTTTCATAGAGCACTGTACACAAAAGGGAGGGTTGTTATGGAGACGGAGGCATTTAAAAAACAAGACACCTCTCATCTTTCTCATTTGCAATCGTTCACAGCGGCCAGAGCGTTCTTTAACATCTGTCCGAGCCGGTTCCGTTTTTAGCACCTTCTTTGTTATTCACTCACTCAGGATCTGTCCGCTCATCTACATAGTCCCGCCCCAGCTTAACCCCTACACACACGGGAGAAAAGGTAAAACGAGAAGAGTGCGTGAAAGATGGGAGTCTCTCCTATCAGTACTCAAAGACTATCCAACATGCAAGAAGAAAAAAAAAAAAAAAAAGAGCTCTTACCATTCTGGCATTTTGTTTGTCATTTTCATTCACTCAGCTTAAACTAAGCCAGTTACTTGAAAGTGGACTTTGAAATGTCCCAATCTTATGCAATTGGCAGCCGTCTGATACTGCCAAAAGACTCATGGCTTTATAACACACTTCACTGAATGTTCAACCGGTGACATTTTGCTTCAAAGAGTGATTGACTCTGAAGGAAGGGTAGACTAGCAATTGAAAACCCAAACCACAATCAGACTGCAAGCAATTAATGGTCACACACATATCACACATTTTTAAGTGTGGCTTAAGTGAACAAAATATTTTTGGGGGTCAGGGTATTTGAAGGAAATATCTCTATTTAGAAAAGGACCATAGAAGTAACTAGTCCATTTTAAAGGGATATTTCAGCCAAAAACGAAAATTCTCTCATGATTTACCCACCCTCATTCCATACCAGATTTGCATGACTTTATTCTGCTGATTTTTAGAAGAATATCTCAGCCATGTAGGTCCATACAATGCAAGTGAATGGTGACTAGCACTTTAAAAGCTCCAAAAAGGAGATCAGTATAAAAGTAATCCAACAGACTCCAGAGTATTAATCAATGTCTTCTGAAACAGTCCAGTTGGTTTCGGGTGAGGACAGACAAACATATATCTCCTTTTTCACAGAACACCTTGACAGCAGTGTTCTTGGCGATCATGATTTCAAGCTTGATTACACTTTCTAGTGCCATCTAGCACTCTGTGCACGCGTCAAGCACTAGGAAGTGTAATCAAGCTTGAAATTACGATCGTGCCTAGAGACTGCAATGGCAAGACGTACAGTGGAAAAAGGGAGTTATAATGTGGTCTATTCTCACCCAAAACCAACTGGATTACTTCAGAAGACATTGATTAAACTACTGGAGTTGTATGGATTATTGTATGTTGACTTTATCTCTTTTTGGAGCTTCAAAGGCCTGGTCACCATTCACTTGCATTGAATGGACCTACAGAGCTGAGATATTCTTCTAAAATCTTAATTTGTGTTCAGCAGAAGAAAGAAATTCATAAACATCTGAGATGGCATGAGGGTGAGTAAATGAGGAGAGAATTTTACTTTTTGGGTGAACTATGGCTTTAAATAATGTGTTTCTATGTAGAGATATAATTTAGAAGAAAAATCCATCTAGTATTATTCATCACATCTTTTCTTAACACTGGAAAATAATGCAAGAAAGGAAAACCGATTGGCAAGTTAGTTTTTAAAACAAGAACCTTTGTGTGAGGCTATACACGTACAATGTTAGAACCACTTTGTCCTCTCTGCTCCGGATGTCTGTTTGTAGCGCTTTCATTCTCTCCCAAATCCTTTTATTTCCAGGAGAAGTGCTCGACCAAGCAGAGAGCAGCAATAAACTGCATAAAAATGAGATTTAGTGGCAATATACTTCAGACTTCATCAAATCGTAACAGCACAGAGAAAGAACAGCTGGCCTGTCAGACACCCCAGTATAAACAACAATAAACTAAAAATACACCAGTAGCTGACTGATTGATAAATGTTTAATGATTAATGAATATAAAAGTATTTTGGAAACTTTAAAATAAGGTTCTACTTGTTAAAGGGGTCATGAAGTTATATAATATAGCTATATTATTTAATAAAGTTAGACTTTTAAAATACTGTGGCAGGGCGGAGGGCGGGTGGTCGTGATCCTACACACCCGGTCCCGCATAATAAGGAGCGGGTGTGTAGGATCACGACCCAGCCCGCCCTCGCCCTGCCACAAATACATTTATTGTCTTTCCTGAGGTCCAATAATAATCTTATAAATGTTTTTTTGCACCAAAACAATTTAGTAATATATGATAATTTTCCACCCTGTTTTTGGCCCTCTGTCTGAAATGCTTAGTTGTGGCCTAAACGCTTCCTTAAAACTTCAACGTAAACGCCCATTGTAAAGGCCCTCATCATCAACTCAATCGGAAGAGAATGAACCTCAACATTCTAAAAAAATATTGCAGGGTTTACACATAACACACATCCAACATATTGCATTTGAATATATTAGAATGTTAATCTCAAGCACAACTGTTAACACTCGCCATAAACTATCAAACTAACGGTCAAGACATTTGAAATATTCACGAATGAAACGTTTTCCTTAATGTTTTTAAATGCCCCATCCTTCAATAACTGCTCCTTTGCAAAGCTTGAATTGTATTATAACTGTTCACAAGCAATCCATGCTGACATGAGCAGAAAAAAAAACACGCGCACACACAGTCCAAAGATTGGTGAAATAACACACACATACTGAAGGCGCACATCGCCGAAACACACCGAAATGGTCAAAGACGTCATTCGTAAAAGACATCCATGGTCAAAGACATCCTGTGTTTACATACACCAACAATCAAAAATAGCACAGATGGGTGAAAGAATACATCCATGACTGAGGCAGCAGCTGAATGGGAGAATAGCTTCTCCCTTTTAGAGTTGTAACTTGACACAGCGTCTTTTAAAAGTGGCGAGATACATGGCAACAGTCAAAATGTCTGTGTAGTTCATGTTTATATACAAAATAATTACAAACATTCCAGATGGGTCCCCTTTGGTGTTATGTTAGGAATAGTTAGCCACACAAGGCCTGACATCTTAACTTGAAATGTACGCCAGTGGGCAGGGCCATGGGTATGATGACACAAGTTGTTGGATGTGTAAATACAAATGAGCAATGTTTCGTGATGTAATGAATAGACAGATTTCAAATTGGGTGGCAACTATAAATGCTCTTTTTAGACTGGGGAAGTTTCCAACCAATTAATACCCTTCTTTGTCTATTATGAAGGCCGGGCAGGGAAGGGGGCTGTAACAATATTTAAGGATTGGCAAGGAGGCGGCGGGAACTGACTGAACAGTCAATATAACTTGAAATGACATAAGTCAACTTAAACAAACATAAACAGAAAGACACACACACAGTGGCCGCGTATCTCTCTCTCAAACTGGTGACTCCAGCTCGTCTTTATCCCCCCTCCCAGCTGGTTAGGACAATTCTACGTGCGTCATCAAGGCCCGGCCATGCCCTTCTCCATCTCAGGGGGTTTATTCGGTGATGGGGCCAAAATAACCCATAACGTTTGTTAGTGTCTATGGCGTTATGAGGACATTAAGAGTGAAAGCGGTAACGTGCTGGTAATACGGCCATGAGGCATTTCGTCATGCACAGGGATGTTTGTTGAATAAGTCAGATCTTTTCATCAGCACACAGAGCAAAAATCAAGTGGATATACAAATCAGCCAAAACCCTCCAGAAACACATGCATTTACTGTGGCGGAGTGAAAATGTGCATTGTCACTTTAAAGATCCGCCACCAATCCATAACCTGAGAGACTTAAAGGCCACTCATTATAGTGCACCGGGTGTGTGTTTGACCGGTGTGGAGTGAAGAATTGTGGTTTGTGCACAGCTGATATGAGGTGGTAGTTTGCCATCGGGTACATGTGCAGTGAGTATAAGAATGCCATCGGAGGAGAGAGGACAAAACAAAAAATTACTGATAATCAGTGCTTACCACAACAAAAGTAGTCAGGATTACAGACGGCGACAAAGCTACCAGACAGATGACTCAAGTTAAATGTGAAGTGGCTTGAGTACGGAGCCTACCGATCCGTTACAGTTCTCTATGTCTGAGTTGAAATGGAGCCAGCATCGGAAGCTAAGGTGATATGGATTCCCATGTTAACCTCTCCCTCTGCATTCCTGCAGCAGTGTCTGTCTCTCTCTCACTCCAAACCTGTATGACTGTTTTTCACTCACTCACCTCACTCACTCACTCACACAAAGTACATGCAAGTATGCCCCTGACCCATCGCGCACTCATTCCTGTACGCCAGAGTGCTTGAACTCTCTCTCTCTTACACCCACACCCATATACGCCCTACACACATATAAAAACTGTGACGTTATTCTTTTTGGGCGTTCGATGATTCATTATTTAAATTTGATTCCTTTATTGAATTATTGATTCACATTTTTATTCTTGTTTAAAATAAATGTACTACAGAGTTTGATACACAGACACTTTTAGTTTTCTGGTTCATGGACAATATTTCTTCCTACAAGAGGTATATTATCACAGTGACTGGTGGCTTGTAAAGAGCTATCCTGGGTCAAAGTGTATTTTGACAGGCCCCAACCTGTCTGGCGCCCGAATTCATTTTTAGAGTGGTGGTGGTGTAGTGGGCCAAAGCACATAACTGGTAATCAGAAGGTCGCTAGTTCGATCCCCACAGCCACCACCATTGTGTCCTTGAGCAAGGCACTTAACTTCAGGTTGCTCCGGGGGGGATTGTCCCTGTAATAAGTGCACTTAAGTCGCTTTGGATAAAAGCGTCTGCCAAATGCATAAATGTAAATGTAAAACCATTAGTAATCATCAAACCACCATTACAGAAGTGGTGCCCGAATATCTTAATATTTAATGTAATTTATTTATGTTGTAGTTTGCAATACAATAGGTCCAAATGTCTGTGAGCATTTTTAAAATCTGGTTTAAATTTAAAATCTGCATTTATTTTAAACAATTTGGATTGTTTTATTTTAAACCTGGAAATTAAAACAAAGAAAAGTTATGTTGTAAAATTAAGATTATTCACTATTTTTAGGTCTTAATTTACACGTAAGCAAATTTGTGACGCTAATTATTAACTTCTTGTAGGGAAAAAAAGGCATATTCCTTTCTTTCATCAAAGCACAAAAAATGCTCTTTGGAACATTGTCAAATCATGCTGTGATAACATGGATCATCAGGTTTTGTTCATGCCAACTTGAGTACATGGTTTCTTTAAAGAAAAATACACATCAAACAGTATATAGCACAAATATTTAACTGTACTGAACTGAAGTCTCAGAATGCCACGCCCAAGATCCAACATGATGCCAAGTCCTCAGTGCTGGCCACTCATATAAACATACAAGAGAGATGGCAGTGATAAGACAGAGCCATTATGAGACATGTCTTTATCTGAATAAGCTAAGATGAAAAGGACCTGTACTGATTTCCTGAAAAAGCAGGTATACGGAAGGTTATTTCTCTTTGGTTTAAATGAGATTTAAATCTTGGTGGCCAAATGAAAATACAAACACGTCAGCTATGTATCCCACACACCACAAATTAAAGGCAAAATTGAGTGCATTAGTGTGTGTAAATATATTTGTAAAGCACTCAATAGCAGATATCTAAAATTACATACAAACACACCAAAAGCTATATGAACATAACGCAACTTCAAATGCTACACACTCAAGTCAAATGGGCATTCAAATGACATGGGCAACTACATCTCAATCAACTTACAAAAAAGAAAGAACAGGAAAAAAAAGGAAGGATAAGATGAAAAGCCACTGATCTCTCTGAGATGATGAGGATACATGTTTTAAACAATGTCATGACCCTCTAAACAACAGTGATGGAAAGAATCAATGACGGGGATCGACTCCCATAACACACATTCACAAATGAGCTCACACAAACAACCACAACCCCTAAAGTGCACTATGGATGGACATCACAGATTGTATTTAGAAGACAGAGGACATGCCGTTATTCACAAAGCAATATTTACACATGTTTTTAATGCATCTCGCATCTGGAATAGCACTAATAGAGGATTTGACTGTAGTAAAATAAAAGGACACAATCCTCTGAACAAAAACTTGACATTTATGCAGAAATAAAAAGTTCTGATTACTTTGTAAATGAACATGCCTTAGCTGACCAGGTTAAAGACCCCACGAAATTGCTCATTTTCAAAAAGAAGTTGGGATGGGACATATTGAAGAACTTGTACCTTTTATTTTGTGGAAACACCCATGTATGAAAGATGACATCATTCAAATTTTTAGAAACACTGTAAATTTTAAATGTGATAAGCTAAATGATAATTGTCAAATTTTAGGAGTACACTAACATTAGCGTTTACACTCACTTGGCGCTTTATTAGGAACACTATGGTCCTAGAAAAGATGATGTTGAATTTTTTGAGGAAAATGTATTATAATAATAATAATAATAATAATAATAATAATAAATTCATCAGAATGAAATGTGGCATAATGGACAATTTTGCATTATGGTAAGGCTAATTTTAAACCAAGTTTGTTTGTTGTTGATGTTTTTTAACTTAACTATGTCTGTCAAGTTGAAAATAAAGAGGAAATTATAAAAGAGGAAGTATTCATTTCACTGTAAAATAAATAATTTTTTCCAAGTATTCCCTGACTGGATTATCCAAAAATAGACATTACAATATGGTTATTTAATATCTAATTTTTTTTTACTGATTTGCCAGTGAATATTTTACTATATTGTTATCGTTATTTAAGATTTTGGTCATATCAACCAACCCTAATTGGAAAGCAGCAATGTTTACAGCTCTGAATAATAACACATTTCACAATGTAGCATTTATGTATCAGAATTGGTACACTGGAAAAAAAGGTATGAGTGTACATTAAAAAAGGGTTTCTTTGCAACATGGCCGGGTATCAGGTAGTCTTTTCATTGTTCCACCTCGAGACTGTTGACGTGGGCTGGAAATGGACATTGGCGGGTGTGTGAACTGCAGGGTTGTGCAGGTCGATGGAAAGAATGGCTGGACCGGCAGGTGATAAGAACAAATGAAAAGACCTCAGAGGGTCAGAATCACTTAGTTATTACTGATAACAGTATTAGCCTTTCTGCACCAGAGGCATTGAAAAAAATCTCTAAAGGGAGATAAAATACCATGTTTTTTGCACATGTAACGAAGTTATACCATTGTATTTTTGAGAAACCTTGCAGCATCGTGTAAATTCCATGGTATATGGTAATGATAATTATTCTGTACCATGGTATATATGCGAGCACCATGGTTTTACATCATCCTAAATACCTAATATCAACCTAAATACCATTTATGGTACAGCTACAGTACGTTTTGAAACAATACTGCATTTTAAAGAGACAGTCTGATGACATTGGTTTTCAACCTGTTTGCAAAATACATGTTCCATGTGCAGAGAACACAGTGCTGGAACTGTAGAAAATGTACTAAATTGTTTATAATATGAGAAGTGTTGGAGGGAAAAACCCAAAAATAAAAACATAATGAGCGGACAGAGAAATCCTATAGAGTGAGGGAGAAAGAGATGAATGGTGGGGGAAAACGAGAGCGAAAGAGCAAGAGAAGGAGAGAAAGACATTGACATTTTCCAGATGATATCAGTACTAATCCGGTGTTTGAATCCCTGCTGAGGTCTCAAAATCTGAGAGCCTGAAAGAAACTGATAAACATACGGAAAACACACGCAGCAGCCACTGTGCATCTCCATACACAATTTTGTATTTTCAATAAACATGCCTGAAAGCACATTCATATGGGCAACCATGCAAACACACACTTATGCATGCATACACACACACACACAGTCTGCAACACAGATTCTCCTTAACACTTCCTGTCAATGGTCATGCAACTAGTTAATGCTATACATGTAAACACTTAAGTTGATGTGGAGTCATCAAGCACATAAGCACATGCCATGTCAGTGGTGATGCATGCCTGTTCCGGTGATCAGATCACACATACAGCTGGTGAAAGGTCTTTTCACGTCACAGGCTGCTTCATTGTGCTTCTTAATTAAACAGAGTCTATAGCCGCACACACAGGAGGAAAAAAAAAAAAGGAGCACACAAAGCTATCTAATTCTAGCTTCAGGTTACCTTTTAATCTCAGATGTATTCCTGTACATTGACTCCAAGTATAGGGTAAACCAAATATGTATAGGTACATGTATACATTACTCATTATATGTTTATATACACTCGGCTCAGGCAACTGATAAAAGCTTGTATACTTGCTTTCCCTTGTTTGAGTTTAGAATGGAGTTTACACATATTTTACTTTAAAACCTGGGACAGCAATAGCTACCTGACTTTACATATACATTCACTGAGCACTTTATTAGGAACACTATAATCCTTATAAAATTTCTGATGTGGTCTTCTGCTGTTGTAGTCTATCCGCTTCAAGGTTCGATGTGTTGTGCATGCTGAAATGCTTTTCTGCTCAATACAATTGTACAGAGAGGCTATCTGAGTTACTGTAGCCTTTCTGTCAGCTCTGTCAGTCTGGCCATTCTCCTCTGACCTCTATCATTACAAGGCATTTCCGTCCGCAGAACTGCCGCTCACTGGATGTTTTTGTTTTTGGCACCATTCTGAGTAAACTCTACAGACTGTTGTGCATGAAAATCCTGGGAGATAAGCAGTTACAGAAATACTCAGACCAGCCTGCCTGGCATCAACAATCATGCCACGGACCAAATCACTGAGATCACATTTTTCCCCCATTCTGATGGTTGATGTGAACATTAACTGAAGCTTCTGACCTGTATCTGCATGCTTTTATGCATTGTATTGATGCCACACTATTGGCTGATTAGACAATCACATGAATAAGTAGGTGTATAGATGTTCCTAATAAAGTGCTCAGTGAGTGTATATTATATCTCCGATCAACCAACATGATCACAAGGGAAATCGGCATGTTATTTCCGAGAGTTCCAGTACTCTGGGATAGGCCACATTATAGCAACTCACTGACAAGCAGCCTCTCCTATCGGACATTTTTTTTGCATCGGCTCCAGTGTGTTTACCTTCCCCTGTGGTGTTACTGGAAGCGCATTGCGTAAGCAGCATGGGAGACCGGGGCTCTGGTTCTGCATTGACACCAGAACGTAATCGTGTTTGCATAATCAGTGACGAGCATGATTCTGAGGTTGCATTTTCCTCTTCAACATTAGATTTTTATTCCATTAAAGGTTAGGTCATTTTGTTTACACAATGTAAATTTTTAAAAACATTTCAGATAAATGTTAAATCTTTTCTTGCCAATAAGGAACACACTTTACATATATGTCATGCAATACAATGTCAAAAACAACTAAATAAATTATCAAACCGGTTCAGAGATAAAACAGATGGAGATATATACATGATTGGTGAAATAAATTCCTTCGTTTGTTTTATTTTAATTGAGACGAGAGGAGAAATAAAATAACTAGAAGGGAGCAATTTAAGTTGACATTTTAAGTTGAGTTGAAATTGATTTGTGAAACCGTTGTTCTCTTATGTTGTCAGGAGGAGACAGAAAATAATTTGTTTAAATCCTTGCAATTAGAGAAGGTTACATTGTGTGTCTTTACTCCAAAATGAACAAATTGACATTTCTAACAGAAAGAAAATTAGAGATTTATAGATTTATTTTTTTAACCAAGGCATTACACAAATCTGCCATTATGGTGGACAAGCAACAAACCAACATGACGTGACAAGTTGTACAAAAAAAACTAAAGCTTTGCCAACATAGGCCTAAATAACTGAGTACTTGGGATGCACAAATTTATCGGCCAAACATCAGTATCAGCCGATATTCGCCTTGTTGACTGCCATCGGCCTATCGGCAAATACGATGTCATTCACCGATGGCAGTGGCCGATGTTGGTTATTTGCGGTGGACAACATTTGCCTACCGAGCTGCAGATTCTGAGAAAATCCAACAGGTGGTACAATAATACAAACACCAAAGTGTTCAATTCTGGTGACTTTGAGATAAGCATTTATTTATATTCTTGAGTATGAGTAGCATTCATGTAACTATTGGCTAAAGCATTTCTTTCAGTAACCGTTCAGACAGACCTGTTTTCACGCTAAAAAAGCAGTTGAAGTTGTTTTTTTTAACTTGACATGCATCTAAAAATGCTGCGCTCCCATGAGAGATGCTAAAAACACAGTGAAACGTGACGCAGTTAGAACATCTAGTGAAGACAATTGAAAAACAGCAGGAGCGGACTCAAAAACACATTCAGTTTGAACAGCCCCTTGTTCACATGACACATCACATCACAGCAAATTGGGCATTGCTAGTTCTTTTAAACAGGCAACAGAAATACGGGAAACATTTCATGATTGTTGAAATATTCTGAATGTAAATATTTCTCAGGTCATTTGAAGCGCTCTTGGTACGCACAGTGCATACAGCCATACAGCTGCAGGCGCCACTGGGCGCTCGCTTGCAAATGTATGGGAAGGTATTTCCTAAGAGGCCAAATTTTGTTTTGTAAAGAGGCCCATGTTCAGCCCCATGTTTCAACCTACTGTAAGTTTGTGCTTAATGGAAACACAATAACTTTGTATTCCGTATGAAAAACACAAGTGCTGAAAGATAGCCCCATTTATGTTTGGATTTACTAATTATTTTATCTTTTATTGCTTTTATAATCACTTTTACATGATTTTTATTGTATGTTTCACAAAAAAAAGTTGTTGTGCCATGTACTGAAAAATTATTCTCATTGAGTAGGCAGATGTATAGCAGGATTATTTTTCACAAAATGAAAGAATCTTTGTCTTGTGAAAGAAGGTTATATTAAAAGTTGTTTCATAAATGTGTATGATTGAATTTGTGCTCATTCAAAGATAGTGTGATGCAGGGCTGAAAGACTTTAAACAGCTCATTTATTTTTAGAATGAAGATTTCTTTCTTTCACTGGCACAAAACGTATTCTAAAAAAAAATAAATAAATCTGTATCAGCTATCTGCCAAACTGTTATTTTAAACATTGGTATTGGCCCAGAATTTCACAATCGGTGCATCTCTACTGAGTACCTAAAAAAATTAAGCAAACAAATTGGCAACACTAAATTTCACAAAAAAAAAACTGTTTTGCATCTTTTCTAAAAACACATTTAAAAACTAAAATAATTCCTGAAAATTCTCTCATATTCACAACCATTTCCAAACAACACTCCCAGGTGCAAACATATTCTCCCAGGTAATGTCACCCTGGACAGCTGCAGGGCTGTGTTGCATATCAAAGCAATGTGCACATTTTACATTGACACAAACATTAATAAAAAATAAAAAAGTAATTGGTTTCATTGATGTGGACGTTTTAATTTTTGACTAAAAATGTACTGGTTCAGTGGTATAAATGTTTAGGATGTGTTGCTTTAAGGGTTCATGTTGTCAGTCATTCATTTATCCTTCCTTGACCTTTGACCCACCCTACCAGTGATTTACACTTGTGCATTTAAAAACATACAACACGTAACATAAGTGTGTGTGAATGTGTGCAGAAAACACTGAAATGTAGTGCCCTCAGGCAGAGAATACGTGTATCGTTTACCTCTTTGATGGAGCTGCGAGTTTTCTCCCGCCACTCGTCAGTGCTGAGCTCTAAGGTGCAGTGAACATATGTCTCCCTTTCATAGGAGCCCAGGATAAATAACCTACAGAGAGAGAGTGAACACAACAATGAGACAATGCACACACAAAATGCCAAACTTTTATATAAAATATATTATAGCATATTTGAATATATATCATAACTGAAATTGTTACATAACTGTATTCATATGAAATAAAAAAGGATATTTAATGAAAGACTGCCTCTGAAACCTGATGAAAGGACCATTGTTAAAATGTCACTTTTTAAGCTACTGCTGCCCTCTGCTGGTTGAACATGGCCATATATCTAACAAACAAGGACCATTCTATTTTTTCATTACATACATTGCAAAGAAATATTATAGCTGTAAAAAAACAAACAAACAAAAAAAAAAACACAAACATAATTAAAAAAGATTCATTGATTCATTGAGTCGGGGGCTTTCACACTAGCACTTTTGGTGCGCACCCCGGTTCGAATGACGTCAGAGTTCGGTTCGTTTGGATGATGTGAACGCTGTCTTCCGAACTCGGGTGCGCACCCGCGAACCGTACTCGGGTCCGCTTAAAAAGGTGGTCTGGGGTACGGTTCATGTGAACTCCAGTACGGTTCGCTGCTGATATGAACGCAATCGAACCAAACCGCGGAAGTGAACCGCTATTGATGACATATAATGTGGTCGTCAGTCTCACACGCGTCACTTTCAAAATGAGCGGAAAGAGTTTACTTTCGTGCGTGCGTGCGTGTGTATACACTTACCTTGACGAAAAGCGGGATTGACGCACACGCACACGCACTGCAAGCAGAGAGATGATTTCTGCTTGCCTTCGCAAAAATTGTCTTCGGCGGACAGCCCGCTGTCTTTTGAACGATTTCAGTATTTTTGCGGCAGACAGACGCAAGTGTGTTTCTGTATTTTGATGTTGAAAACAAAACCAAAAGGTTAAAAAAAAGAAGAACAAATGTGAACCGAGCAAGTCTATTCATTGAATTTTGACGCCTTTTCATTTTGCGGTTATCAAGCAACACGATTACGCACCAGCTGCAGCTTGATGACGCAAGCGTACCGCGGTTCGGATACAAATATATAATGCGAACACAGTCCATCGGGGGCAGGGGGGAGGGGGGAGCAATCGAACTCGGGTTCGGAACAGGCAATTGAACCAAGTGTGAAAGCCCCCTTAAAGTCTAAAGATGTTTAAGGAAAAAACAAGAACAAAAAATAGTTTGAGACTGACTTTGATTTCAGAGTTTGACTAAATAAATCAAGCCTACAATGTGTAGATGAAAAACATGACAATTTCCACTTCCAAAAAAGGAAAATACTAAATACACAGTTCTTCAGTCACGTTCTAAAGACAGATACATCTTAAGTCCACTGTTGCCCTCTGGTGGTTGAAAGGCTTCTGTACATTTGTGATATAAACAGCTCAGTGCAAATACACTGGAAACAGATCACGCTTCGCTTCCTTTCCTTCAGCAAGTTTACTGGACTCTCTGAATAACTTGATGCCATGTTACGATCAAGTTTATAGACTATAAAATGTGTATGTATAAGAGATAAGTTGGGTTTGTTATTGTCAGAGTCTGCATTAACATGCCCTTTACAAACACTATTCTACTCTGTTGCTAATGAGACAAAAGTACAAAGTGTTTGTGTGTGTTCTCAAACCCAGCCACTTGCAGACAGCCCATTTAAAATTTCATTGGATCAGAAGGGTCTGTATCAGAAGGAAGTTTATGTCTGTATGCATGTTTTTTGTGTCTCAAAAGTTTTTATCTGTTCTGGGTGTGTACCACCCAGAACAGATAAAAACTAAAACTTTAGCAAATTTGAATAAACTGTATGTGTAAAAACACAAAAGAATGCACAACTAATGCACTAATGGCTCTGGCAGGTGTGTGTATTTACACACCTGAAGAAAACAGAGTAACAGCACATACTGGTTAATAGTAATTGAATATGCCAGATTCATGCTGATACTGAAAACAGCACATGAGGCAGAGCAAATTACTATGAAACACCAACCTTACACTACTGAGTGTTTTACCCACCACAGTGCAAGAAGGGCTAAAGTACTTTATATCAAAGGGATAGTTCACCCAAAATTTTTAATTCTCTCAACATTTACTCATCCTTATGTCATTCCAAATGTGTATGACTTTATTCTTATGCAGAACATAAACAAATATTTTTAGAAGAATATCTCGGCTTTGTAGCTCCATACAATGCAAGTGAATAGTGATACAAAATCTGAAGCTCCAAAAAGGACAAAGTCAGCATAAAAGTAGACTAGGGTGGTTTCCTGATGCGATACAATCGGTTTTGGGTAATAACAGATCAAAATATAACTACTTTTTCACTATAAATCTTGACATTAGCAGTCTCCTTGGCGATCATGTTTTCATGCTCGATTTAATAGTGTAATTGTGTAATCGAGCTTTAAATCATGATTTTGCCTAAAGAGTGAAATGGCAAGATGTACTGGAAAAAAAATTATTGCCTCTTAGACTGTTATCACCCAAAATCGATTAGATCGCTTAAGACGACATGGGTTAAACCACTAGTCTCATATACTTTTATGCTGCCTTTATGCAATTTTGGAGCTTCAAAGTTTTGGTCACCATTGCCTGGCATTATAAGGGCCTACAGAGCTAAAATATTCTTCTAAAAATCTTAATTTGTGTTCTGCAAAAAAATAAAGTCATACACATTTGGGATGGAATTAGGGTAAGTAAATGATTAGAGAATTTGTTTTGAGTGAACTATTCCTTTAAGGCCTGACTCTTTATGTTTTCTTTGCCAAAACAGATAAGATTCAAAGGTAAATATTGATTCTATCACACTCATCAACAGGGGCCAGCTGCTGCCTTACCTGCTACATTCAATAAGGGTGACACGCAGACGTCCCTCCACCAACAGGGTGTCACGGATGGAGAGGTCCAGGTCACATGATGATGCCAGTGGTGGCTGCACTTGGAAGGGAAAGAAAGGCTTGTACCTGTCAATCAAAAACAGACAGAATCATGACATAATGTCCTTGCTTTTTTCCACGATAATTTGTTCGCTCATTGCAAAACACTGCAAAATAATAACGCATGACTGCAGACACAAGTGCTTTTGAATAGAGAAGCCAACAGGAAGTAGTTGCAAAAAAGATAGTGGTGATTTCAGATGTGTAATGCATTCACCCAACCCTTACAGGAAAAACATGCATTTCAGTTCTGTATGTGTTTCAGAACTGTGTGTTAAGAGCTGAACAGCAAGATCAGCTTAATGCAAGGATTTTATTGCCATTTTAAATTATGTATGTTTTTCTTTCTTCTGCTGAACACAAAGTTTTTTAGAAGAAATCTCAGCTCTGTAGGTCAATACAATGCAACTGAATGGTGATCAGGCATTTGAAGCATTTGAAAGACATATATACATACCAAGATGAGATGTCAACATACAAGTAATCCATATGACTCCAGTTGTTTAATCAATGTCTTCTGAAGCAATCCAGTTGGTTTTGGGTGAGAAAAGACCAAAAGATAACTCCTATTTCACTGTACATCCATTTTACTCTCTAGGCATGATCATGATTTCAAGATCGATTACACTTCCTAGTACTTAACGCATAACCACTGGATTCAAATGGATTACATTTATGCTGACTTTATCTGCAAAAGCGGCCTTTTGGAGCTTCAAAGGCCTGATTGCCATTCATTTTCATTGTATGGACCTACAGAGCTGAGATACTCTTCATGAAAAATCTTCATTTGTGTTCAGCAGAAGAAAGTCATACTCATCTGGGATGGCATGAGGTTTAAGTAAATGATGAGAGAATTAAAAAATTTTGGTGAACAATACCTCTAATCTAAATTAGCCATAGTTTTGGACCAAATTTAACTGCAAATGGTGATTTTTCTTAGAAAATCCTTATTACTTTTGGACTGATCTTAATCTGGATTTTGGATGGTGGTTCATCTTGCTTTAATTGTACATGACTGTCCTTTTACTAAAACCTTAATGTTACAGAAGTGTGTTTAAACATTCAACATTTTGTAAGCAATTGTTTCAAAATGGAAAACCCCACTGAAAAACACCCCATCATAAGTTTTGTAGCTTGTAGCTCGTCCTGTTGCTGCCAGTGAAATGGACTTAAATTACTTTTGAAAACAGGGTAATCCCTAATGCAGAACGTGGCAGCAGGGCCGCCGATAAAGGGAGAAAACTGGACCTTTTGTCCCGGGCCCGTGCTCGAGGAGCCCTGGACTGATGGGGGGTCCACAGAAGGCTATTCCATATTGTAGAGCGCATCTATACGCGTTTAGCGGGAGATGTAGGGCTTGACATTAACCCACCAAATGCAGGTAGACACTCCGTCGCTCTTACTAGCCACTTTAGCAGGTAGCCATAGCCTAAGCAAATTTAATTGTATTAATCTCGTGTTCAGCGCTTTATAGGCAGTAAATATGCTTCTCACACCTGATGCGCATCTGTGCAGAGCGAATGAACCGCTGCGGCACACATCAGCGTGCTCCAGAGATACAGCCAAAACTCTGAGAAAGAGCAAACTGAAACTTCACGGCTTATGTGACCCATATGAATTCTAAAGAGAATGTTCTTGTATAAAGCTCTATAATGGATGAACTTTAACTTCTCAAATTGCTAGACAGCCCTGACATCAACTGTGTGAAATGCATCAACATAGATTTCCAGGTTTTTGAAAATAAACATTTATCCAAACACTAACTGGTATCTTGCATGCATATTAAAATGATTAGGGTGAGTCCATAAAACGTCATTTTTGTTATAAATAATGATTCTCTCATTCACTTAAATTTATTTTGATCCAAACCTGTCGGACTTTCTTCCGTAAATGGAAAAAAGATTCAAGTATTTTTCCATTTGAGGAAAAGATGCAATGAAACTGAATGGGAAAAGAGTTTAATCTACCCAATATCACCTTTTGTACTCCATGGAATTATTAAATGTGAAGTTGTAGTTAAAATTTTCTAAACATGTTTAGGCCATTAGTACTAGCCTATAGTTTATTTTTTAGTAAGACTATCTACATTAGCCTAATCACAGTAATGTGGAGCCATTCATGGTCTGACCTGTGGTTAAGGCCTTTATCATAACAAATGCCACTGTTAAAAAAATGGAACAATGGTACATCTTCATGAAGGCAAGAACAAATTTAGAAAAGTTAAAGGGGTTAAAATCTGGATTTTCATGGAGAAATTATTGACAAAGTTTCCTCGTTTTATCCTACTCTTGTTCTTACTGGCCTTCAGATATTCTAAAGTGACTTAAATCATTAGGCTTGTGTCCTGCTGAACTTTATTTATATATTATTCTTGTTCAAATAAAATGTCCAAACAAATGCATGTAGTTACAGTTCAGTTGTTTTTATCACTTTTTGTGGCACGGGGGATTTTGGCTAGATAAAATGCTGAGTGGCTAATGACTGGAATTCCACTAGCCAGAGTGGCTGATGAGCAAAAAATTAAATGTCAAGCCCTGGGGAGACGCAAATATAAACACGGAGACAGCACGCAACTGTGAAAGCCATCCGGTTAGCGAGCGTTGATGGGATAACTGTCCCCATCGGACATGGACTAGTGGGAGGCCCACTGAAAACATTTTGTAGGAGGCCCAAGAAACCCTAACTGCAGCCCTGCCTGGCAGTGAAAGAATTTAGCAGCATTGCTCTGAGGAGAGACACTTTGTGCTATTTCAGGAGTCTTTACTGCTAATAATACACAGTGAGTTCCAAAAACAGGAAGTGTCTCTCTCTCTCTATAGATAAAGTTTTCTGATGTGCCCTTGCAAAGTACAAACCATTACAAAACCTGCCCAGCCTGAGAAATTGCTTCATGGGCCTTTTTATGAAAGTCCAGATGGACCATTTTCCACCTTATCATCATGCAAATTACCATGGAAACGGGCCAAGAAAGGGACAGTTTCCCAAAACAATGAATACATCTTCAGCAATCCTCAAATCATTAGTTTGAATGCAGTACATTACAATTTGCATACATTTAAAAGATAGAGTAATAGATGTGGAAAAAAACTAACTTCATATCAGTGTTTAGATACACAAGAATATTTTTTATAAAAATTCTTAAACTACTAAACAAAATGCTAGAAATTTCTGAAAAATGCTGTTTGTTTTATTATTCTCCATGAAAATTACATGCTCCTCTCGTCAAGGAGATGAAAAAGATAAATATACACAAAATGGGGACTAGACAAAAGGCAATTTCATTAACGTCTCTAATGTAAACACTAATGAGGCAATCAAAGGCCAAATCCACAGATTAAGTCACAATTTAGTGTAGTCATATGGCTATAAAGCTTTGGGGAGAAAAACAAAACAAAAAAACAACAGCTTAAATGCAAAGCTACCACACACACAAAAACTGCAAGCATGCATCTCCCGGTACTTAACATATCTGCTACTGCTCAATAGCACCCTACCCAGATACTAACCCTTGAATACTGTACTGTCTGCCAGTTAGTAGTACACGGAGTACAAACTACATCATTTGAGGAATTAGGTTCTGATACGTGCCCCCTTTCTGCTTTTCCCCAATTTGCTCACAGTGCTCTTTTATCCATGTCTTCCTACATCTCTATATCTCCCAGCTGCTTAATTGCAGGACATGAGTGCAGCTTGTTCCAGAGCACACACAGGGCATGGAGCACAGCTCTATTACTTACCACCAACACCAGAACAGAAACACAGCTAGCCTGCAGCATTAAAAATACAATACTCACTGACCGCACGCACACGCTCTTACCCAAACTCAAAACATGCATGCATTACCCTCAGTCTGGACCTCACAGTGTAAGCCAACTCGAAGCAATTACATGCCACACACAAGCTGAATACATTAACATCAGTAAACAAGTAATGAAGAATAGACCATTACTGTGTTTTTGTAATTTATTGTACATATCTGGAGTTTATGCTTTACCAACAAATATTGCCCTGTATCGAGAGCTGTCACGAGACAAGTGAGAATCAATGGCATTTGGAATAATTGACTTGGCATGACATACTGAATGACACATATTTAAATACACACAAATGTGAATAAGACTAGAGAGCAATGGTGAATGGAAAGATTTACAGTGAATAACTATTTAAATTTCACACAAAGCTATTATATGGCTTCAGAAGACTTAGAATATAGTGATTGAGACATAAGGGTTGTTTTAATGGTACATTTATGGTGCTCTCTGGAGCATGACTACCATTGGCCACTATAAGATTTTGTTGTATTGAAAAGAGCAGTGTGAACATTCATCCAAACATCTACTTTTGTGTTTCACAGAAGAAAGAAAATCATAAAGGTAAGGAACAACACAAGAGTGAGTGAGTCACTTCAACCCATTCTAATTCAACTTCTGGGTATATTGCTGTAAATAGTATTACATCCTACTGATCCTTAAGCTGTTTTTAATGTGTCCTCCCTAGAAATCAGTAGTTTTCAGTTCTCTTTTTTTTTCCACTATATAGTACATATTGTAAGACTTACTCCTTTGGGATGTGACCTACTTCATTGAAATAAAAAACAGTTAACCTGTATGTGGTCAGATGCTTGGCTGTTTAAAGTATTTTCAATACTTTAAGCTTCCGACAGAAGTTCTAGAGTAATTAAAGGGATAGTTCACCCAAAAAAGAAGTTTGCTCATCATTTACTCACCCTTATGCCATCCCAGATGTGTATAACTTACTTTCTTTTGCTGAACACAAATTAAGATTTTTAGAATATCTCAGCTCTGTAGAACCATGGAGTGCAAGTAAAAGGTGGTCAACACTTTCAAGGTCCAAAAAGAATATAAAGGCAGCATAAAAGTAATATGACTCCAGAGGTTTAATCCATATCTCCAAAAGCGATATGATGGTTGTGGCTGAGATATTTAATATAATATTTATTCAATATACAAGTCAAGTTTTACTATAACTCTCCACTTTTACTTTCACGTTCTTCTTTTGTTTTTGGCGATTAACATTCGTTGTGCATATTAGGGATGCACCGATCCCATATCTGGATCGGTATCGGCTCCGATACTGACGTTTTTAAATGGATCGGGTATCGGCCCGATGAGCCCGAGCCAAATCCGATACTGTGTGTAAAGATATTCTAAACTGATTAGGCCTATGCAAAAAAACAACACTGGAATCGGATCGGGATCTGCCGATACCGAGATTTCCGGAATTGGAAGAGAAAAAGTGGTATCGGTGCATCCCTAGTGCATATCGCCACCTACTAGGAAGGGAGGAAAATTTATAGTAAAAAAGGACTTAAATATTGATCTGTTTCTCACCCACATCATCATATTGCTTCCAAAGTCTTATGGATCATTTACTGCCTTTATATGCTTTATGAACCTTCAAAGTTCTGGCCACCATTCACTAGCATTGTATGGACCTCTAAGGTCCAGTGTGAGATACTCTCAAGTAAATGATGAGAATTTTCATTTTTGGGTGAACTATCACTTTAAGGCAAACAGCACTGAAGGGGGGAAAGCCAGCAAACAACTATTATTGACTGGAAAGATCTTGTCCATCTGTGTATCACCATATACCTTGCTCTGCACTTATGAGGTGTTACATGCAAGCAGTTAAAAAAACAACTTCAAGGCATTAACAAAACCACACGATTTTTGTATTATCAAATACATTTTTGATTTCTGCGAAATCTGTCAGTTCTATCTGCAGGAAATTGCTTGGTTTGCAATGAGACAAACCACACACATACACAAGATGCAAACACACACATAAGACATGCAAACAAACTGTTCAGTTAGATTAATAGATTATATAATCTAATATAATAATGTTTTGTCCTCACTTTGTTTGCATTTCTTAATCTCAAGTTATTTTTGTTTTATATATATATATATATATATATATATATATATATATATATATATATATATATATTACACACACACACACACACACACACATTTTTCTGCATAATCACACCTATTTTTCTCATAATAAACTATTGACCAAGCTGAACATTTTATTAAACCATTACTGTAATATGCAACAATAAGTTTTACAGTTAACACACACACACACACGGTTTTATCATGCGCTCATCAGGAGAATATAAAAGCAGTATAATAGCCATATGGTGAAATGAGTGTAAAAAGAGTTTATGTAACCCACACAAACACACCTGCTCTATCTTTCACCAAGGATGTGCTTCTGACCAGATTAAACCCCTCTCATATCACCTAAACTATCTAAAACATCATATTCACTACAGCCAGGTCATAGAGGACAAATTAAATCAGCTTTGCTTTTATCGGTACCAGGAATGTACAACTTTGCTGACCGGGTGAGTGTCAGGAGCTTATCATGTGTGCTCTGCAGACTGAAATACTGGGATCTGGCAGTCAGGCGGGCAAAACAGAAGTTGTTTTTTATATTGCATATAACATGATGTGTTATGTCATATTCTAAAGTAGAGATGCACCGATACCACATTCTCTTCTGATCCGATTCAGATACCAGAAATCTCTGTATAATTTATTTTTAAATGTTTCAACTTACATCTGGACCTTCAGATTTATTTTTTGTTCAATTTAGCTGTAAGACATCAGTCCAATTTTCATTCACACAGTTATTTTTTGGAACCCATTTAATTAAAATATTGTTATAAATTGTAAATGTACTAATGATGACAATATTAATAATGTTGTGGAGCTTATGCCAAATCCAAGTGTTTCAGACAGAGGGCCAGAGACAGGGTGGAAAATTATCATATATTACTAAATTATGCATTTTTTTTATGAAATAAACATTATCAGTGTACCTCAGGAAAGATAATAAAACTAATATATATATATATATAAACATTTTAAAAAAAAAAAAACAGCATTTCATGACCCATTTATGAGAAGAAAAGTCTTGAAAATGTATTAAGGATGTTTGTCTAATGGACTGAAATGACAGTGTTTAACTGTAAAGCTGATCATTTTCTGTGGTCTCAGAGATTCTGTTAGTGAATAGAGTGAGAATGAGAGAGAGCGAGCAAGCAAGAGAAATTACATCCCAGTTTAATTTGGGCCTTGCTGTGTTTCAAATGTACACTATTTGTATGTAGTCTTTTATTTTGAGATATGACCAATCAGTCATGTGGAATCATAGATAAAATGATATAAGAGGTATCAGCTTTAGTGCATTATGACATCACAGTCCCATCTGGCTTGGGACAGGTTACAATAATGTTAAATGCACAGCTAAGGCTTTCTCTCTAAGTCTATCATCAAGAAAGATTTATTAAAATATAGAATATGTATAGCGTGACATGAAAAGGGGTTGTAAAAACCAAACATGTACAAGCATGCAAGAATGGAGACACAACAGATGTTTTCTGAAGAGTGCTTACATAAGTGGAGTTAGTGGGGGAAAAAGAAAAAGGGAAAGGGAAAGAGTATAAATTTCAGTCATGGTCAAGTTGATGACTGCTGATGATCTGAGCCACAATGGCCATGGTGCATTCTGCGTAGCACACAGTCAGAGATGACGAGCTGAGTCACTGAGGGATCAATAATGGTGTCCTTTTAAATGTGAGATCTAGGTAGGAAAGACTATTAACATAGCTACTGCCTAGCAGCATGCAAACAGTACAGCCAGGGTCCAAAATTAACCCTCGTCAAGTACAAAATTTACTCAACAGTTGGCTAACTAACTAAATGACTAACATTAACTGCAACATAAAACATGGCACATAATACAAGTCAAGTTTGAATGATAATCTGATTTTCACTGATGTATGTAGCCTGAGCAATTTGAATCAAATCCTTTAACAAAGAAAACATTTGTCGCAACTAGCACATCTTCTAACAACTTTAACTCAGTGGAAAATTTCTTACTGGAAAAGTTCTGTGTCGGTCTTTGCCAGGGATTGATTTGTATTAAAACCGAACAGGTTTCACCTTTTTTCTTATTGATAAACAAAGGTTTTAATAAAACTAAATTGGAAACGTTAAACCAGACCAAATGCCTTATATGCAGCCCATAGATTTTACAATTTTAGCCTTGTCCCAAGCGATAAAATGAAATAGCAAACCATTTTAATTGTGTGAAAATGATTTCTATAAATTTTTTCATAAATTGCCAATGTCCCACAGTTGTGGCATCAACACTTTAGTCCCTAATATTTTTTTCGTTAGTGTACCTTGCAACAAGGATTCTTAAAATGAAAGCAATGAAATTAGCCATAACAAGACAAATAATTCTGCATTTTACTTTAACATGTCATTTCCATCACCGTAATTACCATCACAGAATTCTGGTAAACTCAATACAGAATTTGAGATGTGGTGGAAATGACACACTGATGGGAATTTCCATGACTTTCAGAAATAATTGCAAAAAAACATAAATCTCCTGTGATGCATATAAATACACAAGACTTTACTATCAAGAAGTCCACTGTGCTAAAAGTGCCAGACATTGAAGAAACACCCTAATATTTTAATAAAAAAACCTAACCCTAATCATGCAAAATGCTGTAGATGTGACCTGGCAGGTAGTGAGCACATTTCAATGTTGCTTCCTGTAACCTCTAAACTGTTTTGTCACTAAAATACAATAAAATAAAATTTCTGGCTAAACATAAATATTTTGTGAATTTTCTCAATTCACCCAGCATTAGCCATGTTTCCATCAAAGTCGCAAATGTAATATATACGAAAACCCACAACATCACAAAAACAATGCGCGAAAAAGCCACGTTTCCATCCCATTTGTTCAAAAGAACAAAATCGACACTTCTGGAGAAACTGTTGCCACTGTAACTCTTTTGTTAATGAAATACTTGTGGTTTATAACACACAGACAAAACACTCTAGAAGAACTTCTCATTTCTGGAACACATCATACAGTTGTAGGAGCACTATTAAATGTGCATTCCTATTTCCTTAAAGTATGTCTTTGCTGTGCATATCTATAATAAATTCTTCAAAAGTGTCAAAATATCGGCAAAGTTCAAGTTTATATTCGACTTATGTGCTCTGCAAACACTTTGCAGGCTTTGGATTTTGTAGGTCACTGGAGGATGATCAGAGCACGATGCGATGATTGGTCCTCTGGTTAGTCCAGTTATGAATTAATTATTCAGTCACTTGACTTTTTTGATGCGCATCTTGATGGAAATGTTGGAAATGAAGCAGATGGGCTACAACAGCAGAAGACCATGTCAAGTTCCACTTCTGTCAGCTAAGAACAGAAAGCTGAGGCTGCAGTGGGCCTACCATCTGTGCACCTCAGCAGAAAGTTTGATTATTACATGTCTGTCCGTCTCTGACTGCGTGACTTCGACACTTCTTGTGGAATTTTTGTTTTCTGCGACAAACCGACAAATCAAAACTTGGCTGACCAAGACTTTTCTCATCTACTAACAATTGGTAGACTATTAGGGGCAGTATTAGTTAATAGTTAATCATGAGATATAATTTCCGGTTTGTTCTGAATAGACTAGAATAAGCTGTAAATTGACAGTTTCAGACATGCTGTTGATGATTTCTCTTGACCTGTCTTGTACAGGACATTTAAAAAAGCCAAACTCCATCAGTGTAACACAGATGGATGATAGATAGATTAACCACAGCATCTTTTTCTACTGAGAGTGTGTTTCTCTAATGCCTCAGAGGAACTGGACCATTAAATCAGCATAGTCAGGAAAATTTGTCTAAAGCCATTCACACAGGTTACGTCCTTGCTTAAGGGCACAGTGATTATATGGGTTCTCACAATACCGTAACTCTATATCTTACAGATCGCCTCTAACTGGTACTGAACATAAACCCACTTTCATGACGCCCAAGTCATTATTGAAAGCACAAAGGTGTCATTAAACACCTATCAATAACGCAGTGTCAACAGATATGACATCATCTGGGGTAACTCTTCACCAATATAGAGATCACAAAAACACATTCTCATCCACACGTTATCACCTGCACTGCATCATATATTAAGCATAACCTATACAACATCTGAGAGCTACATTCATAATTCATTTGTGAAAACGTCCTTCATTAGTTTGGGGAGGGAGAAACCTATGCAATTACAGCTTTAATTACAACATTTGAGAAGCAGTAAAGCCCACACACACTTGTACCACAGTCAAGGTGCTAGAATTCAATTTTGGCTAAACTTGAAAAACGAAAATGTTATTAAAGCTTTTATTTTTTGTAAACTCAAGTAAATGGTTAATGCACAATTCTAACTCAAAAATGGTTTTGACAATTTGTGACATGAGGCCCTTTCCCATTGGAAGTACTAAAGCCTGTTTTAGGTACTTTCCCCCAGGACTAGTACTTTTCATCACTTTTGCACTTAAGGATATAATTCCTCGGAGAAGTTTTTGGGGCATTTTTAGCTCCTACTATAGTAGGTACTTTGGGGGAGTGAAGGGACTGTGGCAGATTGTGGAAGGTGCACAGCCTGTGATTGGTCAATAACCATGATGCACAAAGCATTGAGAAAGGAGAGGAGTCTGCAGCCATCATTAGCAAAAAACTAGCTGCTAGCATGCTACTCAGAGGATTTTGCGATTCCCTTAACAGAAATAAAATAAAACATATATATGTATATGTGTGTAACTTCATCGGGAGACACACTTTCAGTTTTCATAGCATCTGTATTGTTTGTACTGTGTGACTATACAGAAAATAAAGTGATTTCTGGATTACTACATCAAATTTTTCCTGGGATGACAGATATAAATAATCCGATGTTTATCAAGAGTGGGCAACTGAATGCTATTATACACTAAACCATCATGAATTAAGTTTACATGAGGGAAGTATTGAGTGCCTGTTACTGTATGATAACTTGCATCAAGATGTATTTTTTAAGTCAACGTGTGAGTGTTTCAGTACAGGAATTTATGTTGAGTCATAAAAGCCTTTATTGTATAAGATTGTGATGATAAATTGGTTTATAGTGCTTTCAACATGTTGTCCACTAAATCTAGCACATGCTGCGTGGCAGTCCGATCGCTTGTCTCATCTCTCACTACGGCTGCAGCATGCACAGCTCTCGTGCCTGCTCCGCTCAGTTTAAACTGTAACATGAAGACACAGACTGCCTCCAAAAACGGGAAAATGCTGCCTTTGGGGGTTGAGGTAGGATGAAATAAAGTCCTTTTTAAACTGTTCAGAGACATGTTTCCTTTACAGTTCTATTTAGGGCTGGGTGATATGGCCAAAATTGTTATCACAACCTTTTTCATATTGTTCGTTATTGATATTTATCACGATATACATTTACACATTGCACTTTCTTTTTTTATTTCAAAGTTTAGAAAAATACATTCTAAAAATTCTAGTCAAAATAGTCTCTACAAAACTGCACAGGGGGTCCAGAGACAGCCAAAGCATTGGGGTCTGCGGGATCCTTTACCAATTTTCCCGTTTATCTATTGAAAATGAATGTTAAAAGAGCATCTGTTTGTTCTGAAGGATAGTGACAGCAGTCCAGTATTTGTTGGAATATTTTTACATTAAAATGAAATATTTTTTATATTTCTTTAGATTCAGATACACAGTATGGGGCAAAGAAGCCCTTGTGGTTCAGGGGTGTCCCGAAAGAAAATGTGGAAAACTTTTTAAAAAAAATTTTAAAAAACATTTGTATATTTTCATTACGTGAGAGACTAACCAACTAGAAATTTTAGTCTTTCCTTATCCATTCCAGACATCTAATTAATTTTCACAAAATTAGAACAGAAATCGATTTGTTTATTATTAAAGGCTCATAACATGCTGACTGATAAAGATACATTTAGAAGGGAAAAACGTTATGGTCTAAAAGGTGCTTTGAAACCACGTTAACTCATGCGGAGCTTCATGTCATCACACATGCAGGGAAAAGAGGCAATGTAAGGAGCGGGACAGGGCAGACATTATGCATGTTTGGTGCTAGAGAACAATATTCAAGATTACAGCGCAGAAAGATCAGAGCTGTTGTCCACATCACTGTTGTTCTGTCGCACTCTTCACTAGAGACGATGAGAGGGCACAACCGTTATCATGAAGTCTTGCGGTGCAGATGGAATCAATCCGGTGTCCGACGTAGCCTAATAGTTAGCAAGGCAGCTAGCATTAGCAAGTTCATCCAGTTTGACCCTACGTTACCACTGGCACGTTGTGAGTGAAGCTGAGAGCGTTTTCAATTCATTCCTATAAAAGCCAAGCGTCATGCTCGCAAGGTGGATCGTAGGATTGGCAGCGGTGCGGAGGAAGCTCTCTCCTAGCGCCTTTGAGTGGATTTTGTCCGCCCGAGTGGAAATGCAGCCTGAGAAAGCCGAACTGCTTGTGTTTTAGCAACATACAGTAAATATAGAAAATTCCTCAAAAGCTTATCGTGGATTTTCTTTATCGTGATATATATCAATATCGTTTTATCGCCCAGCCCTAGTTCTATTCATCCAAAAACACTTTTCTTTAAACCATTAACTGATTAGGCAGCTGCCTATGTTTTCTGATGCAGCCAAAGCTCAAGTAAACAGCCCTAACAAAAGTTTAACTCCGATCCCGGAGTCCTTAGTCGGTGTTGATTTTGGTGTTGTTGTTGTTTATATTGAATCGTGCGTTCCAACCACGTCAGAAGAATAATGGTTGAAACTAGAAAACGTCACTATGGTAGTAACTTTTGGCAATGCAAATGCAACAGGGGAAAAGTCTCCTCAGGTGTTCCATTCCTCGTAATAGTTCTCATCTAGAACGTTACTAAAGGATAAGTACCAGGACTGTAGGTGGGAAAGGGCCTATGGAGCCCATCTAGGACTGCACCAGAGATGATATCACACTGTATGGGGTTTAGCCTATATATACCCACACAGGTTCAGAGTACAGGACTATTGTACACTAAACTGTTAGTCACCAAGTTAACATTATATTACCTTAGGGCAGTATATTTCACCCAAAATTTAACATGAAACGATTTGGGTTATGAACTAAATTCACTATTTAAAAGATTTCTCAATATGCAGACTTATCACAGTGCTGCTACAGACTTATGACCTCACTTTCTCCTTTGTTTTAAGACTGCTAAGATATACATTTGGATAAAAGGAGCTGGATCAGTGTAGCAGGCCGTCCTCTACACATTAACAGAGGGTGTTTGCCAAGGAAATTAGAGCATCTTCTTGTATGGAAATGCCCTTTAAGTTAATGTCACTTACAGTATTTAAAACATATGTTCATCATTTTATTGGATGATCTTAACAGCCACCAATTTTAGTCAAACTACTTTCTCCAGACATCCACATGAAAAAGAAACTAATTAAACCCACAAACTAAAAACATCAAAGGACTTTATTTGCCAAGTATAAGACACACAAGGAATTTCTCTTTGTGTAGGTGCCAACACAATACACACTCAAAACTGGATTAAATTCCCAATCTTAGCACTTGCTAAAAACTAAATGCATGTTTGAATAAATGTTTTGAGCTGACCAGTATGCATGAGTTACCTGGAAAAGATATGCAACACAGGGAGATGCTCTAATTTCCCCTCTATGTGACCAATGTAATAATTTCCAACCATGCTCAATAATATAACATTGCAGGTGCTGTAAGCGATTTTAACCGTTTGGCTAAAGACACGGCCACTGAATTAGACAGTGTTTTAAAAATGACAGGGGACGCAAGGGGGTGCTCAGGGGTCTCTATTTATTGTGAACTATATTAATTGTAAGAAATGCTATCAAATACATTATAATAGAGTTGAAAAATATTTTTTTAAACATAAAATTAAATCAACTTACTACAAAAGGTAAAAGTTTAAAAAAGCAATTATATTTTTTTAAGAGATTAAAAGAGTGGGAATTGGGCATTCCAAATTGGAATTAAGAGAGTCCTTCGTAAGGGAATCATCAAATTTATAGTTTTCAAAAAGTCTGAAAACCCCTGAATCACCCCCTTCCCTTCAACCACATGTCTTCTCTTCAAAACCCTGCCCTCCAAAGACACATCAGCCAACCCGATGATAGCAAACCCAAACAAATGAAGGGCAAAAAGTTAAAAACTCATTAATCATTCCAACTCTCCAGAAATGCACAAATATAAACCTTGCATCAACCTCTTCTTTCTGATGCACTCAAAAACACAGACATTAAATCTATTTAATCGTGACACTAATAATTTATACCATGGTATTAGGGATATTTAAGTATCGATGAACAACTATTTGTCATTAATAATTTGATCTATTACTTATTGATCGTCGATTAATCAATTTCACACAAATGCGTTTCGTAATCATGCCAGTAGATAAAGACTGTCTATACAACACAGAATAAAACACACAGACACGCATCTTCACATTCATAGATTTCATGTAAAAAAAAATACAAAAAAAGTCACTAATTTTATATTGTGTGTCTTTTTGTGTCTCAGGAAGAGGTAAAGGTTTTTTTTTTTCTTTTTTTCATAAAAAGGATGCCCTAAATCATTTTGTTTGTTTTTTTTGCACTGTTTATGTTGGGCTGAATTTATCTTGGACTATGGACATTTGTATTACTTATAGATGCCTTTTAATTCTTGGCACTTTATTTTTTTATGTTGGGAATATTTGATTTGTAAATTAAGTATTTTTATGAGAAAATGTCTTAAAATTTGCAACCCTAAACAGTATATTACATGCATTTAAGTCACACAACATAAATCCAACTTCTCAGGCATTTTTGGCCACAAACACATCTCTTGTCCTGTTCTGAACACCTCCTCCATCTATAACACTTCCAGCCCACACAGAGAGCAGTTCTGGCCTGCTTGCTTGCTGAATTGTCCCTGGGCCATAGAAACTGTTCTGCTGTTTGCATATTAAACAAAGGTCTCTCACACACAGTACAAGAGATTATTGTAACTTCACACTCATTGTGACAAATTAAACAGTAAGTACCTTTTATCTCAAGCCCAAAGCAAACACCATTAAACTCTGAGGCAGTTAAATATGACAATTGCATTATGTCTGTGCAGGTGGTAAAAGTAAAAGATTTGCACACCTAAAGAGCTCTCGTAAACAGAAGTTCTTCAGTGACACATAGTTTGTATTGCTATTCCAGCTTATTTCTCTTCATCAAACTTCAAATACATAAAGTAGGGCTGAGCGATAGGACGATGTAATCAGATATATACAATATCTGGGCAAAATCCCGATGCCAATTGCGACACTCATTGGCAGACGATGATCATTAATTTAGCCAAATATGTTAGCCCAGGGAAAATTAGCATCAGCCACCCACCAATTGTGGGTATTTCATACGCTTATCTACCTGTCAATGTGGCGGGCGACCTGTAAACCGCTCAGAGTGACACATGACAAGAAATGCTGAAATGCACAAAGACATGTGCTTGCAAAAGCTGTCGATATGAGTGTCTGATTCGCTGTTTGTTAGGAGGTTCAATGTTGTCTTGTGAAACAGGCACATGTAAAGAGTTATCACTTTCTTTTCTGTTTCAGTCATATATATATTTAAGAAACAAAGATGAGAGTGATGAAATCATAAAATAATAATTAATAAAAATATTTATAAAACGGTCACCTTGAACGAGGACTACTAATGGTGACCACAAGGAGTTTACCTCATGTGACTCTACCCTCCCTAGCAACTGGTCCAATTTGGTTGCTTAGGAGACCTGGCTGGAGTCACTCAGCACGCCCTGGATTCGAACTCACAACTTCAGGGGTGGTAGTCAGCGTCAATACTCGCTGAGCTACCCAGGCCCACTACGAAAATCAATACAAACACATATTAGATGAGAACACAGTGGTAATAATTAGGCAGCATTAATTTGGGAACACAATGGAATTTTTTAGGCTTCCACCTAATAGGAAAACTGGTGTTTTCTATTAATTTAAGCACAGACTAAGGGAATGGGTGGTGGAGGAAATTGGAGATGGTAAATGTTTGAATTTGGAGAGGTAGTTATAGATTATATAGATAGATTTTAATAGTTTTTTTGTTTGAGGTGCAATTGAATTTAGAAATAACTTTGATTTAATTTTTCTTGTTTCAATAAATGTTCAACAAAAAAATATTTAATAAAAATCAATAAAGAAAAAAAATATTCACCGATCCCTCGCAATATTTTTCGATATATAGTATAAATATTTTTTGCATATCGTCCAGCCTTAACACACTACAATTTTAAAGTGGTTGGATCACCCAAAAATAATTTTTCATATGTATTTACTCGCCCTCATTTTGTTCCAAACCCATTGTACTTAATTTGTTACAAGGAAAACAATAACATTTTTCCATGCAATGAAAGTGAATGGGGACTGAGTCTGTCAGTCCATACCTAACAACATCTCTTTAATTAGCCTTTGTCATACGAGTTATACATAGTAGGGCTGTCAAAGAAAAATCTGAATATTCGTCTAATTTAAATTTGAATGCAAAAACCGTGCATTCGAATTTTAGGTGTGTCAGGAGGAGCGCAAGACATCGAAGCTGATGCGGTTTGCGTTTGTTAGCCTATCCAGTTCAACCCATTAGATGCGGCATGGCTGTGTTGATAATTTGAAAAATGGCTGAAAAAGAGAGTGAGGACTCGAGTCGGAGGGGATCTTTCTTACACTACAACATCTTAAAAGTGCTGTGTGGCGCTTCTTCGGTTTCTGGAGTATCGAAGGCAAAATTGTTGACAAAACCAACATCATTTGTAAGTTGTGTAAGAAACGTATCGGTTACCTAACGTAACCTCGGTTCTCTCTAGATGAGGGAACGAGTATTGCGTAAGCTAGCTTACGCTACGGGAAAGATACATCTTTTCTGAGATATTGAAGCCAAAAAATTATCCTTAATTTTGTATCCATTGTCAACGCAGTGCGGCAGCTGCAGACCTTGAGCGGGCTAGCTAGCGAGCTCATTGGTTGCTCTGCGGCAACTGCTGCAGCCTATAGACGAGCTTGGGCGAACTCGCATCCAATGAGAGGCGTCCGCGCGCTCACTGCATCAAAGCCCGCCAAAAAGGGCGTGACTAGAGTGCATATAAGCGTAGTTTGTAGGCTGGAACCCTGGTTTTCATTGACTGAAGCGAAAAGTCGCCGTGGCGCTGAAAGCACGGCCGGCTACGCAATACTCGTTCCTCATCTAGAGAGAACCGAGGTTACGTTAGGTAACCGATACGTTCTCTTACGAGAGGTTCTCTCAGATATGCGTAAGCTAGCTTACGCTCACGGGAACCCATTGTCAACGCCGTCGCGCCAAGCATCCACTGTATGAGCCCCAGGGAATTAAGGGGAACCCGGGGAGCCCTTATGAGTGGGGAAATAAGATTTGGCCGGCAAGAATGCGGGTCAGTGTTTGTGTAATATATAAGCACATAGTGGGAAGGGAACGACAGAGCGGCGGTGCCGGTCTGTGTGGAATGTGTTCCATCAGTGCAGCTCACAAGGGGAGCTGTAGCGTATTAAACCGCTAGTAGTTTTGCCTGCAGAGCGGGCACTTCCATATTGTAAAATCTGACAAATGTGGAGGGGGAAGTCCATCCCGCTCCCACACATATGTCGTGAATGGGAATCCCGCTGGACCATGCCCACGAGGATGCCATGCCTCTAGTGGAGTGAGCCCTAATGCCCAACGGGCATGGCAGGTCTTTTGACGCGTATGCAGCAGCAATAGCGTCCACTATCCATCTAGATAGTGTCTGTTTCGAGGCGGCGAGACCTTTGGTGCGCCCTCGAACTAAACGAAAAGCTGCTCAGAGCGTCTGAAAGCGGCGGAGCACGCGGTATACAATCTCAGTGCTCTGGCTGGGCAAAGGAGATTGGCGTCGCGTTCGCAATCGGATGCTGGTAGCGCCGATAGGGAAATGACCTGTGCTCTGAAAGGAGTACCGATCACCTTGGGAACATAGCCGTGTCTAGGTTTTAAAATGACCTTGGAGTCACTTGGTCCAAACTCAAGACACGCAGCGCTGACAGACAGCGCGTGAAGATCTCCCACACATTTGACTGATGACAGGGCAGTCAGAAAAACGGTTTTGAGTGAAAGGTATTTCAAATCCACGGATTGAAGTGGTTCGAAATGGGGGGCTTTCATAGTTTCGAGAACTATAGAAAGATCCCAGATAGGAGCCGATGGGGGGCGCGGGGGGGTTCATCGTTCTAGCTCCCCTAAGGAAGCGGATGACCAGCTCGTTTTTTTCCCCATGACTGGCCGTGCAGGGGTTCAGCGAACGCCGCAACGGCTGCCACATACACTTTGAGCGTGGATGGGGATCTGCCCTTATCCAGCAGCTCTTGTAGAAATACGAGCAGCGACAACACCCCACATGTCCGCGGGTCCAGGTCTCTGTCGGTGCACCATTTTGAGAACACAGACCATTTTGAAGCATAGAGTCTTCTTGTGGAAGGGGCTCTAGCGTGTATAATGGTATTTATTACTCCTTCTGGCAGAGCGACGGGTAGTCGTTGATCACCCACGCATGCAGCCTCAGCGCTCTGGGTGGGGATGCCAGATTGTGCCGCGAGCTTGAGAGAGGAGATCTGCTCTCACTGGGATGGGCCACGGCGCTGTCAGTGACAGCTGCGTAAGCTCCGGGAACCATGTCTGATTCTCCCAACGCGGGGCTATGAGGAGCACCGAGTGACGCCGCTTCCCTGATCCTCTGCATTACCTGTGGCAATAGCGAGACGGGGGAAGGCGTAGCGGCGCCTGGGCCAGTCCTGGGCCAGCGCATCCTCGCTCGAGAAAAATATCGGGCAGTGAGAGTTCTCTTCTGACGCAAAGAGGTCTATCTCTGCTCTGCCGAATAGGTGCCATAACGTCTGGACTGTTTGAGCGTGCAGGGACCATTCCCCTGGGTGAATATTGTCTCTGGACAGTCTGTCCGGGCCGTCGTTCAGGTGGCCTGGCACGTGCGTCGCCCTCAGCGAGCGCAGGTGGCACTGGGACCAACTCAGTATGCGTTCCGTCAGATGGAAAAGGTTCCTGGATCTGACACCGCCCTGACGGTTTAGGTAGGATACCACAGATCTGTTGTCCGAACGGACCAGGACGTGGTGACCCTGAATGACCGGGAGAAAGCGCACGAGCGCGTACTCGACCGCTATCATTTCCAGACAATTCATGTGAAGGAGCTTTTCCTGAACTGACCATAGGCCGAAAACCGGAGAGCCCTCGCAGACCGCGCCCCAACCCGTGTTGGACGTGTCTGTCGAGATGACTTTTCGGCGAGATACAGCTCCCATTGTCACTCCTCGCTGATACCACTCGGCCACTGTCCAAGGCTGCAGAGCTGAAATACAGGTCTGAGTCACATTGATGGGCTGGCGGCCTGTGGCCCAAGCCCGGCGAGACGCGCGGTGCTTAGCCAATGCTGAAGCGGGCGATGTGCAGTAAACCCAGCTGAAGTACTGCTGCGGCTGAGGCCATGTAACCTAGCACTCTCTGGAATTTTTTCAGAGGCGTGAGGCTGTTCATCTGAAAAGATGCGGCTAGTCGCTGAACACGGCGCCGCTGTGTAGATAAGCGAGCCGTCATTGCCACGGAGTCTAGTTCTATCCCAAGGAAGGAAATTGTCTGACTGGGCTGTAGTGAGCTCTTGGTCCAATTGACTGCAAGACCCAAACTGTTCAGATGGCTGAGGAGAACTGCTCTGTGAGACAGAAGCTCCATATGTGACTGAGCCATAATCAGCCAGTCGTCCAAATAGTTCAGAATTCGCAAACCCTGACTCCGCGAGGGGTGCGAGCGCCGCATCCATGCACTTCGTGAAAGTACGGGTGCTAAGGACAGGCCGAACGGAAGGACGGTGTATTGATAAACCTGGCCGTCGGCTGAATCTCAAGAATGGCCTGTGACGGGATTTATCTGAATCTGAAAGTATGCATCTTTCAGATCGAGAGAAATAAACCAGTCCCCCTGGTGCACATGCGCGAGGAGTTTCCTGATTGTAAGCATTTTGAACGGTCTTTTTGCAAGCACCTTGTTCAAAACCCTGAGATCTAATATGGGTCTGAGGCCGCCGTCTTTCTTGGGAACAAGAAAATAACGGCTGTAAAGCCCCGACTCGCTCAGAGAGGGTGGCACTTTCTCTATGGCCCTTTTGCACAGAAGGCTTGCTATTTCTGAACGAAGCATGCACGCTGCTTCCGTGTTCACAGTGGTTTCGAGCCGTGCTCTGAAGCGAGGAGGGCGGTGATCAAACTGTAGCAAATAGCCCTGTTGTATTGTGCTTAACACCCACTTGGATATCCCTGGAATAGCTTCCCACGCTTTGAAGCGTAACGCTAGAGGGTGAATGGCCAATTCGCTCTGATTGCCACACACAGAGCGCTGAACAAAATGTGTGAGCGCGTTTAGTGTGTTTATGCATGATTGCTCGCGAGACAGCATGAACAGGCTGTTTTGTGAGTGACTTCCGATTGAAATGAATGGGGAAAGAGTCACATCTGTTACGTGATGCGCAAGCATAGTCATGGGCACGGGACTTACACACAGAGGAATGTTTGCTGGCTGTGTAACAGAGCGGGCAGAGAATGGGCGCGTGCACGTATTCGTGAGCGCATTTATTGACTCTAGCGCTCGAGCGGTTCAGTAACCGCTTTATGTGAGCGTGCTCTGGTGGGGACACGAGACATGCAGTGCTTGTGTGCAGAAGTGAACACTGGATTGTGGGCACGTTTTCTACACATAGGGCTGGTCGTGTGACAGAGCGGCCAGAGAATGGGCGCACAGACGCATTTGTGGGCGCCTTCATTGACTCTGACGCTCGAGCGGTTCAGTAACCGCTTTATGAGAGCGTGCTCTGATAGGGGCACGGGATGTGTTATGCTTGTGTGTAGGGGCTGAACACAGGGTTGTGGGCACATTTTCTACACATAAGACATGTTTGCTCTTTACAAGACTTATTTGGGTCGCCGTGAAAACGGCGTTTGAGTGCAGGCAAGCAGGCAGTGTCACCGGCTTGTTGGCTGCTAAATTCACCACTGCAGTAGCCTGAGAGAAGGGGACTGACAGGGGCTAAGCTTTGACGGTGGTCCGCCGCGGCGGACTGAGCTGTCGCTTGTTCAACAAAGCTAGGAAGACTTCGGTTGTTCAGGTTTCAGCGCAATCTTAGGCCGAGGCCCGCGGGGGGGCGGTGGTCTACGGCGGCTGTCTGAGCGCGATCTGGGGCGGCCGCCCTGTCGGCGCTGGGAAGTCTGGCTTTGTTGAGCTGGGCGCTGTGAAGATGCTCGTGCAGGAGGCTGGTTACGTGGGCGGCCTGCAGAGGAGCTAGCGCGGCGAGGCAGGAAGAGATTCATGGCTTGGGTGGCTTTCTGGACTTCCAAAAGCGGTCAACAATGCCACTTACCGCGGAACCGAAGAGACCGGACGGAGAGAGCGGCGTTGAGGAACGTGGAGCGCTCAGTTTCTCCCATGTCGGCTAGCGTTAGCCACAGGTGTCTCTCGGTTACAGTCAGCGAGGCCATGCACTTCCCTATAGCTTGGGCTGCAGCTTTGGTGGCGCTGAAGGGCGAGGTCCGTCGCGCTCCTTAGATCTGTAACAGCCTCTGGGTGCCTGCCTCTCTCATCCCACTCCGAAGAAGGTCCGCTTGGAGGATCTGCAAGACGGCCATGGAATGCAGAGCAGATGCGGCTTGGCCGGCGGCGGAATAGGCGCGGCCAACACAGGCGGAAGTAGTTCTGCAGGCCTTAAACGGGAGCACTGGTTTAGACCGCCATCTCGCGGAGGGCGGGCAAAGGTGTGCTGCTACCGAATCCTCGACCGGGGGGATGGAAGAGTAGCCCTTCTCGGCGGCGCCGTCCACTGAAGCGAGAGCGGTGGAGACGTGGGATCGAGTCCTGGCCGAGAGAGGCGCGTTCCACGATTTAGAGAGCTCGGCGTGGAGTTCCGGCAGGAAGGGATCGGCCGGCCGCTGGCGTCGCTGGTGACGGCTTTGAAGAAAACAGCCGTCGAGTCTGTTGGGAGCCAGCTCAGGGGCGGTGACCACTCGAGCCCGAGGCGGTCGACGGCCTGTGTGAGGAGGCGTATCAGTTCCCCTTCGACTCGGCGCGGGTCCTGCTGGATTCCTGGGCCGCTGAGGAGGCTTGTGACCACTCCTTGCTGTCCGAAGCCATGATGGAACAGCAGCCTTTGTCCTCTGCCTCGCTCTCGAGGTGGCAGCAGTGCAGCCGCCGGCGGCAACTGCGCGGCCCGGGGCGGGGAGGGTGAACGCGATGCTCGAGGGAGGGGCTCCGGCGAGACAGTCGCTTCTAAAACCGGTTCCGGCAGCCTTTGGGAGCGGCGCTTCTTCCGGCACGGCGAAACAGAAGGCGGCGCGGCAGCTCCGGTTTTGCATACTTCGAGTCGAGCCCGCAGGGTCGACGTCGGAAGCTCCTCGCAGAGGTCGCATCCGCCGTCAGCGAGGGCAAGCTCTGCATGTCCCAGTCCCAGGCAGAGAGCGCAGATGATGTGTCGGTCTCCGGCGCTGAGAGGAGCGCGGCATGAGCCGCAGGAAGTGCGGGGCATCTTTAAAAAGACGCTCGATACTCTTTTGTGAAGTTCGCTGAGGAACTTAGCTTGCTCTAAAAAAGGATACGTCGCCGGATGGCGTAGCTCGCAGGATGGCTGAAGGTGGCGAAGACGGCCGGCTTCTTCGAGCGCTGTCCACGCTTGCTAGATGCCCCTCGAACGGCGACGCGGCTTCCAGTTCAGAGATGCGAAGAGCTTCGCTGAAGAGATGAAAATCAGGGTTCCAGCCTACGAACTACGCTTATATGCACTCTAGTCACGCCCTTTTTGGCGGACTTTGATGCTGTGAGCGCGCGGACGCCTCTCATTGGATGCGAGTTCGCCCAAGCTCATCTATAGGCTGCAGCAGTTGCCGCAGAGCAACCAATGAGCTCGCTAGCTAGCCCGCTCAAGGTCTGCAGCTGCCGCACTGCGTTGACAATGGATACAAAATTAAGGATACTTTTTTGGCTTCAATATCTCAGAAAAGATGAATCTTTAAGCTAGCTTACGCAATACGAGAGAACCTCTCGTAAGAGAACTGCATTACTGAGAGAAGAGTGTTTCATTGAAATATGACATTAATAAGAAGTTATTTTCCCTTTGGGTAATTTAATGCATTTAGTCTGTGTGTGTGTGTGTGTGCGCGCTAACTAAAATTCTGCAGCATGGGTTCTAATGATGTATAATAGAGGGCAAAGCCTAGTGCCAGGCTGTTGAATCAGAAAGAAAGTGAGAATTTTAAGACCGTATGAAGAATCTGATCTGTTAAAGGTCTATTCTCTCAACACTACTCATGCTCTTGTATTGAGTCACTCTAATTAATAGCGGAGTGTGACACTCAAAATAGAGTGCAGTGATTTAATTCACTTCTCACAATGCCAGCTGTGTAGGGTCAAAGGTCAAATGCACCATTCACACTGAATAGATTACAGAGTTAATTCATCCATCTTTTTTCCCCTTCCAAGTACACTTCAATTAACCAAATGGATAAAATCACTACTGCCATCAGTATGAACTTTGGTTTTGCTCAACGTTGTGTTTGACTTTGTGATTTAAACAGTATATGCATGTTGACTGTACAAAGTCACAGTAGGTATGTCAACAGTTTCAGCACACAAGCAAGAAAAAATAGACGTAGACCTGATGCGGCAACAAAAAAAGAAAAAAAAGGAAAAAAAGATAGATAGATAGATAGAAAACATTTACTATGACAACAGAACCATTCTGTGCTCTTGCTTATAGTTTGCATTTATCTTACATAGACAATGTTAAGTTTAAATGAACAATGGAAGTTCTGTCATTATTTACCCACTCCTATGTTGTTCCAAACCAGTCTGCCCATCTTTCTTCCATGTTCACAAAAATTAGATGTTAGCCTCACTCACCATTCACTTTCTTTGCTTCTTTTCTGCTTAACATGTTTTGTGTTCTATGGAGGAAAGAATGTCCTACGGGTTAACTTTTGGGTGAACTATCCCTTTTAATGTTCTTAATCTAAAGAAACCTACAACAGCTGAGAAAAAGTGTCAATCCCCACACACTTGCTGAGATTTACGTGTGCCAAGCTTTGTGGAGTAGGAGAGAGCTGTAAGGTGTAGGTAGATGAATCCTGCAACTAATCATTCTAAAGCTTACTTTAATGCCTTAGTCATGGAATTGATAATGTACTCGGCTAAAAACAGGAAATAAATCAACCCTCGAGTTAATTGAACTTTTAACGTTCAGGAATAGAGAACATTCAGGGGAATCGTGAATGAAGGGGTTAGGTGGCCTATATTTCCTTTTTCAGTCAGGGAAAAGGCACAAATACATGACAACACACACCCTAAAGCACATTTGCTGTCATTTTCACATGACCCAATCAATCATATCAGAACTCTCTTATTGCAGTGCCACAGTAGTTCTATCTTGTCACACAAACCCATTGAGAAATGCATGCATATACAGACTACTGGTTTCGCAGCCTCGACACTTGCAGTGTACTGCCAAAGCAACAGGCTCAATCCAAACACGACTTTCCAACATAGCCAGACTTCATGATAGAAAAATAAACCACTATTCAGACATGTGGGCCTCAATTGGAGTAATTCATTTTTAAAACCCCAAACTGTTCTGCAATAGCCAAGAATGTTCAAACTACCGCTTCAGACTTTAAAGGTGCACTCAGCATCTGTTCTTACAAAATTATTAGGAATTAAGGTAACAATGGCATAACAAAATGGCATATGAAACAGGAATATGTGTTCACTACCTTTAAGTGAACTGAATTCCGAGTTTACAACCTGTAATTTCGAGTTCTATGAAAACGTGAACGAGTTTTAGAAGTCGTAATCTCGCAATTACTATAATTTCGACATGATGTGAGCACACCATAGAGCACAACAGTCTGGTTCCGGAAGTAAAAGTCCCATTCATTTCTTCCATAGACTAATTGATTTTCAGCGATAACTTATAAACATTTAAAGACAGACCTACAGTGAGCTCCGAGGTCATTCATCAATAGTATATACCTTCGTTGAAGCCATCAGTCCGTGTTATTTCATTTCTTTTTACTTCTGAATTATATCATTGAATAAAAACTGTGTTTAATATTGGAATTTCTTGTGAACAACAACACTGCCCATGGTCCAGCAATGAAATATCCACGAATCAGCGAACAACAAAGTCCACCAAACACGTCCAGCAGCGACCACCAATCCAATGACGCACTGTACATTATGCAATCGAGTCGATCATCCTACAACCTATAATATTTTTATATATTTGCATAGTTTTTAATTTTATTGTGTCATTTGTAATGCTTCACAGAAAGATCATAAGAACACCTTGTACATAAGTACAAGTCTTGTAGCCTACCTATGTCTTTTTTCCAACTTTCAAATACTTTTTTGCTGTTGCGATTCACCTCGAAGCTGGTTGGTTTAATTCATGGCATTTAGAAAAAATAAATGGGAAAAATACTTCCAGAACCCAGACAGCTGAAAAGGCGGCCGGCATTGTTGTGTTCTACAAGCAAGTAGATTTTGGCTGGTCATGTGACCCTAACAATGGCAGACCCCATTAAGGGACCTGCTCAAAGTATAATAAAACAGCTTTTATAAGGTTCCTGATCTGACTTTCATAATTACTATTAATTTATTTAAAAGTAAAACTTTTCAATGCAGAAAAAATGACTATGAATGCCTTCAAAAGACTTAACTTGAATGAGATGTTAAAAGCAAAGTATAGACAAGAGGTATTGCGATTTACTGTATGGGCAGTGCTGATCAGATGAATAAGATATTGAACTATTACCTAATTTTGTAATTTGGTAACGTGTGCTTCTTCTTGATGACTCTCTTGAGCTGGTTCACTATGATAGAGGTGAGCTGGGGCAAGGGACGACCCTCAAACTGAGATTTCACCTCAAAGTCTATGAGCGGGTCCTCCATGAAGGAGAAGGACCAGTGCGTGAAAGGCATGCGGGTGAACTGCAGCTTCAGCCGGCCGACAACCCGGGTCATCTTCACAAACAGATAAGCCGATTTGCCGAATACTAAATCAACATCGATGGCCAAATGAAAGCCGCCGTTATATTCCAAGTCCACCTCAAAGTTCAGCTCCTCTGGCATGTTGTCTTCATTGAGAGCCACAGGCTTCATGAGTTTGGCTGTTTTGAAGACGGGCAGCGAGTCGCCCAGGGAGATATCCCGCAGGCTGAGCCCCTCCAGCAGGCGCCCGGCGGTCTTGGTTAGGAGGAGCTCCTCGAACTCTACTTTGATCTTTTTGGTGATCCAGTGCCTGACCACTGGGGTGTCGCGTAGCTCGCGGAATAAAAACAAAAATATTGCGTTGAGGAAATCGCATGTCTCCGCTTTAGAAGTGTGGAGAAGGTCGCTCTGGGAAGGCGGTGGCGAGGACGGCTGTTGTTTGGGGCTGCTGCCGGGGACTGTGGGTTCTTGCTGTTTGGGAGAAGCGGCCTCTGGTTGCTTGGAGGCAGAGTATGTGATGTCTTGCTGTTGTTGCTGCGTTGCTTCGGCATGTTGATTGCTAAAGTAATCCTTCAGCGCGGGATCAGGAACTGCTTTGACATACTGCACTGTCCTCGCGACAGGCTCAGGGCTCCTCCGGTACAACAGGAAGAGCTGCAAAAGCAGCGTGACGACGGCCCCAGAAACAGCAGAAATTAATATCAGGTATAACATCTTTGCCCCCGGATCCTCGCTGCGGTGCGCGCGTTAAAGTGTACTCATATTCCGCTGTCAGTCCGATTGAACAAAAGCGAGTTCCACCTGGCCGCTCACAAAGCTGCCATATCATCTGCTTCTTTCCTGAGCTTCGGAAACTGCTGTTGATTGGTTGAACGTAATCTGGCGTCAACGCGCTGGAGTCGTGCGTCATGACGACATCTGCCGGGCTGACGCCGTATGGCTCTGAGCGCGACAACCAAGGTAACGAAGCCGCACCTTGGCTGAGATGAATGGGCTGCAAGAAGCTCAATGTTTACATGGGACTTGTGCCAAGCTAATGCGTCACGTTAAATAAGAGTGTGATCTTAAACTTCGACATATTTACAGTATATGATCTTTTCTGAAGTTTGCAAAACACAATGGTGACTGTTAAAATACTTTCACTGTCACAGGAAACTCTATTCTGTCATACATGCTGCACTCTTGAATGACAATTGAGTAAAGCAAAGATTTTATATATTTTTATGATAACTTGAAGAACCATAAAAGTATATTCTAGGTTCAGTACAATTTAAACAGCATTTGTGGCATAGTGTTATTAATTACATTGAGGCACTTACAATAGAAGTGAATGGGGCCAATCCATAAATGTTAAAATACTTACTTTATATAAGTATAGCCACAAGATATAAATAATATGCATGTTAACATGATTTCAGTGTGGTAAATTGGTTTCTGACTTTAATTTCGTATTTTATTCTAATTGAACAACGTCGTTGCTATGAGGTTGCTAACATTGTAAATCCTATATTGATCGTATTAAGCTCAAAGTTTTAACAGAAGAGTTCATATAAGTGCTTTTATAAAATTATAAGCTTCACATTTCTGTCTTTTAACCCTTCAAAAAATTTCCTCATTCACTTTCAATATAAGAGCCTTACTCTAACCTAGATTTTTGCTTTTTTATTTTTTAAAAGATGGACGAGTCAAAATTATGATTATTATTATTATTATAAAAATACATTTGTTAAAAAATTTATTATTTAAAAACAAAATAGTAATCAACATTATGACACAAATGCTGTCGATTGCACTTAACTTGTATTGAACCCAGACTATTTTTTTAATTAAAGATAAAAATATATTTTATGATAATGTTGTAATTCATTGATCATTGATCAAATTAAGCAAGAGTTTTATTGTGTTTAAGTTTTAGGTCATTAATGTACCACATGTACTTACTGACATAAATGCATTCTTAACGTTTAATACTAAAAGTATATTTCTGCCTTACTTTGCTCTGTTGCATTTGAACGTATTGTTCTCTCATCATGATTATTCCAGATGGAAATGGCCTGTGTTCCAGTCGGGGCTTGACTCAACCTTCGGGAAAAGATATCCTATGTTTTGTTCTGTCTAATGGTGTCATTGAAGGAATTGTTTGGAGTTTTGAGAGTTGGAGAGAGATACTTAATCAGAGATACTGGACACTAGTGTATCTAAAAGGAAACTAACCTCTGACTTGTTTCTGCTGGCCAACTTGACTTAGTATTTCATAAACACTATGTTGGGATGTTTCTAGTATGATCTGTACTGTTCACCTATCAGAACTCTGTACTTGTAAGAGATTATGTCAATTCATTTGGATATGCCTAATTACTGTTGTTTCAGTAATCTGAGTTAGTTTGAGGTTAGACCCTTAGCTCATTTTCAGTTTCTGTCTTCTACCTTTGGAAATCTGGTAAACGATGTCTTCAGTAAACTCTCTCTCAACTGATTTAAACTCAGTATGCATATTTGTCTCTCTAATGGGTCAAAATATAACAGTTTACTGCAAATGTAAATTTGTTTACCATGTAAAGTCTTATATATAATTATAGATAATTATATAATTATTTCTGTCGAGAAATTCGGTTTGCCAGAATTCAACCAGGAGACCGGGGCCCAAAAGGGGTTTAAACAAACTTCCAAAAGGGGTCGCATGATGACTAAAAATTATTTAATAAATTACATTGCAATAATCTAATTTATTTAAAGACATATATGTGCATGCATCAAGCACTAAGAATAGTAATCAAGCTTGAAATCATGATTGTGTCTATAAATGGCAATTTTAGTCAAAATTATTTACATTTTGGTCTGTTCTCACTTCAGAAGACATAGATTAAACTAATGGAGAATCATGGATTACTTTTATGGTGCCTGTATGTGCTTTTTGGAGCTTCGAAGTTTTGTAACCCATTCACTTGCATTTTATGGACCTACAGAACTGATATATTCTTCTAAAAATCTTCATTTGTGTTCTGCAGATGAAAAAAAATGTCATACACAGAATTTTCATTTTCGGGTGGACTATTGCTTTAAAATGATAAAAGCCACTTTAAAATTAGGCCTAAAATGTATAAACTGGCAGTTCCTGAAATTTCTTAAATCACAAAATCAATGATTAATTATTTTAATCTATTAATACTCCTAGTTTCCTTTGAATAGCATCTAGGGCAGTGGGGAGCCTTGGAGTCAAAAAGGTTGAGAACCACTGATTAATTGACTGTTGTAGGTTTTCATGCATTGTGCCTGCTATATTGAGATTTTTAAATATAATATTTCACATGCTTAATAGAAGTGGACAGGGACATTTTTCAATTATTTAAACAGCGATACAATCTCACAGAGTCTAATCTCAAAAAGAGATTTTCTCTGAGTGAGGGAGCTGCTGCTGTGGACAGTGTTCTCAGCCATTAGCGATGAATATATTAAACCACTGGCCATTAACTTGATTGAAACAATTAATCCCAACATTGGGTGGCTGAAATGCTCTCTCACAAATCCTGTTTGATCTTTATCAACTCATGTTTCATTAGAGATCGAAATCTGACCGGTTTCAGTCCAGAGACACACATTTATTATTGATTACAATAGTGATTTTGTGATTACAATAGTGAGTTACACATTGTTCTAAGGTGCCTGGAGTTGTTCCTGGGGAGGCAGCAGAGGCCCTAACCCCGTTCCCAGCCGAACAACTGTGGACACCTTTTTCCCATCGCTATCCAAGCTGAAGTGTAACTCCACAGCGTCATCTTGTGGAATGGAAAGATAACACTCTAAAATTATAATACAGAAAACATCTTCCCCTAAAATAGATACAGATACAGCAATTGTTGTGCTGCTACGTAATAATATTAATAATAAAAATAAATTAAATTACGTTTTTTTTTTAACTAATTTAAAGTGTAGTTGAACAGAAGATGTGATAGGAGAAAATGTGTCTGTGATGGATTAAAATAAATAAATAAAAAACTAAACTAAAAAGGATACAAAGAAAATAAACAACTTAATAAATAATTGTCTTAAAATTGGCTTGAGTCACGTGACAGTCTCTTATTTTATCAGCATGATAAATGTATTTATTTATCTGTATGAAATTAATATTCTTTACCTAAGATTCTGCAAATGTAGGATACAATTAGATCGAATAACTTGTCAAACAAGAATTTGACAAGACCTGACTAAAACATTACCTAAAATGTGTTTTTAAAGAGATGTATGAATCCATTATGTTTGCTTAAAAATATTCCATACATTATGACCAGTAGGTATAAGCATACAACTGTATGAGCTAAACACGTGTCAAGTTTGATTTTTTTTTTTATCTTTGAGTCCATGTTGAGTTTAAAATAATTTTAATATTATTTAATAATAATTTATTTACTGTAATGACTTTAAAAATATAATGTGTTGTAACCAGCAAGTAAAAGTTATTAAAATACTTTACTCGCACCTTGAAGACATGAGTGAGTATTCAACATTATCCTTAGTTTCAACATATTTTTCAAGGTATTTTTTTTTTTTTTAAACAAATATCATAACTTTTTGAGTCAAGAACATACATTTTTCTCAGGGTTACTCCATATGACCTGAACAAAATGTGCGTTTTCATAAAAATGTAAAAACATGAGAAAATAATGTTTTTATTATTATTATGTGTGTGTATTTTTAAATGGCGTTTTATGTTTACACGACTAAACTAATGTACATGTTAACCTACATGTTGGTTCCACCACATGACTTTGTTCTGGTGGACAAAAGTTTTTCAATATTTTAAATACAAATATTTTAAAGCAAAACTTATTCACAGCTTATTTATTTTAAAGAACTAATAATACAAAATTACATTTTACGCTACTTGTTGACGGTTACACTACTTTGATCTGAAAGTTATGTATGAAAATGATTGAAAGAATTTTTATGTCAGGATGGCCGAGCGGTCTAAGGCGCCAGACTCAAGGTTCAAACCTTCTCAGGTGAAGAGGATTCTGGTCTCCGAATGGAGGCGTGGGTTCAAATCCCACTTCTGACAATCACTTTTAGCTTTTATCAATCTTGAAAATATAAGAACACGTATTATATCTTAATAAGGCAATTGTGTAATTGTGAACAATGTAAAATATAAAAGTGTATCGCAAGCAGGAATTCGTAAAGAGTAAAGAAAGGAGCACATTGCCATCAATGTGAAGAACTATGGCAATCGATTGCTTTAGTCTCGTGTTTACTGTTAGTGAGATCGATGTGTAAGGTCAATTGCTTTAGTCTGGCCTGTGGATCCGCTTCTCTTGCTGGCGTTTGGTGCTCAGAGCCAAACCGACTTTGGTCAGAAACAAAATAATGGCTCGACCTCCACCAAAACCGTGGGAAAGGCGAATCCCAGGAACATTTACTGCACCGTTAAACTATCGGTTCGTAAAGTAACTTCGATAAAAAAGGACTTTTCGCATGCTAGCCAACCTGTTAGCTAGCGACACTAACACACCTCTGATCAGATGTACTTGACAAATTGCTTTATTATTGTGTTAAAATTATATAGATACGAATCGAATGCTTGTGACGCAGATATAAATGCTATTTAATTGTGCTGTTGGTGTTATGAAAACTAGTTAGCTCGTGCACGAGCACGCTAGTGAGTGTCAAAGTTCAGTTTTATGACCGTTTTTCAAACTTCATATATTCTCACCCATGTTGTGGCTCAACTACCTTTTATTTTAGACTAGAAAGTTAGTGACAATCATAGAACTGTGTATATAGTGTTACGTTGTTATTATTGAGACATTGCATTTTATTGAAAGTTCATTCTTGTTTTACTGTATCTAGCTCTACTGACTTTGGATCAGCAGCACAGAGTGGGCCATCCGTGCCTGGTCCTCCGGTTCTAACACGCGTGACACCACCCATCCCTCCAAGACCCGTCCAACAGGCATATCGTCCTGCCTACAGCAATTTTCCCTCCTCATACAGTCCTTATGGGAGCTCCATCTATGGGGGCTACAGTCCTTACAGCTACAGTGGTTATGGAGTCGGAGGCGGCCTTGGTTTTAACCGTTACCAAACAGACGATGTCCCACCCAGCCGGTTTGTCCAGCAGGCAGAGGAGAGCAGCAGGGGAGCCTTTCAATCCATTGAGAGCATTGTTCACGCCTTCTCATCAGTCAGCATGATGATGGACGCTACTTTCTCTGCTGTCTATAACAGCTTCCGTGCCGTACTAGATGTGGCCAATCACTTCTCTCGTCTGCGCATCCATTTCACAAAAGTTCTGTCTGCATTTGCCCTGGTTAGGACCCTTGGATACCTATATCGCAGACTACAGAGGCTGCTGGGATTGCGTCAGGATTCGGTAGCTGATGACCTGTGGGCTGACAGCGAGGCTGTCTCCGTGTTGTCGGCTTCAGGAACCAGGGGTGCAGGGATAGAGGACCCCAGAGTGAATTCTGTCAAATCGTGGCCCATTTTCTTGTTTTTTGCTGTAGTTCTTGGAGGGCCGTATTTGATCTGGAGGCTTTTGAGATCTACTGAGGGTCCTGAGGACAATGGTGGGATTTTGTCCAATGCTTTATTGATCCATCTTCTCATTTACTCATTTATTTTTTCTTTCTGTTCTCATGCCTTCTTTTTGGTCTGACAAGTAGTGAGTGCTATTGTATAACTTTATTATAGTATAAAGTCACATAGTCATTCTTGGCTTACACGCTGATGGAATGGATTGCATTGCAACAATACACAAGTGAATGAAACATCTCTTCTACTTAATGAGCACTTGTGTCACAGATCTAAGTCATTCTATCTGTCAGTCATTCAAAAACCTTACATATGTGTGAAGAGCAGTGCACAATAGAAAATATATGTTGTCCAGAATGTGTTTGTGTCTGATTTGATTGTGTTTGAACAAAGTACCTTTTATAGCTGTCTCTATACTTTTGTGTTTGATAAAAATATTGATGAATGGGTGTGTTCTGTGTTGTAGCCACTAACTGGGCGAGTGGGGAAGATGATCATGTGGTTGCACGAGCCGAGTATGACTTCACAGCCACTTCTGAGGAGGAGATTTCACTACAGGCTGGAGACATGCTTAATCTGGCCCCTAAAGGTTTGAGAACATCAACTTTTTTCACCATCAATGGGCAGATATTATAGTTAAACATTAAGCAGGGTGTAAACAAACTGGCTGGAAATCTTGTAATTCGTAAGTCAGATAGTATCTGTTTTTTTATATCGGAGCCTATGTACAAGCACAAGTACACGAGTGCAGTACCTGACCCGATTCCGATACCAGTATCGTTATCAGGACATGCCTGGTGTTACAACTTGTACACAATGTATTTTGCTTTTATTTTCAGAACTACAGCCCAGGGTCCGTGGCTGGCTTTTAGCCAGCATAGACGGTGAGACCACTGGTCTTGTTCCTGCCAACTATGTCAAAGTGTTGGGCCGGAGAAGAGGTAGAAAGCATGCAGAATTAGAGAGGCTGGCACAGGTCCAGCAAGATGCTCAGAACTTTCAAGAACCCCAAATTGGCCTGGCGACAGACTCTTCTCTAGCTGCCAGCTCCAGGATGCCTGTCTCAAGCACTTCAGGCCATGATGATCTACTGGAGTCTATGTATGGGGAAACACTCAGCCCTCACACTGTCCTGGAGGTGCAACCTTCCAAAAACAACATCAGTAATACTGTAGTGATAACATCGGAAAAGATAGACTTATGAACCTGTATATGTGGGAAGGCATGTGTGCATATATGTGTTGGCTTGAGCTCAGTAGGAGAAAAACTCCCTCGATAAAACTTGGTCTGGTAACTGAAAGAAGAGGAGCTAATCAAAAGTGAAGGACTTGAAGGGGTAGGTGAAGATTAAGCTCCCTAATCAGTGGAATATATCATTTGAGCAGCATAGCTGAGCAGCGAATAAAGCAATTTCAGTAAACTGCTAGGCTTACAGCCTTTATTTGTGAGTAATATTTTTAGTTTCTTCTTCCAACAAAATATGTATATCAGCATTATAGATTGTCAGTTTATGTTAATATCGACCTATTCATTAATAATGAATCATTTTGAATAATAACTTGGGAAAATGGATTTAGTTAATTTGAATATTTTCACATCAAACTTAAAGGTAAAAGGCTACATATATGTTGTCCTTCATGTATGAGCAGTTGATAAGGTTAAATTGGAAAATCTCAGTAAACATGCAGCCTCATCAATTTCAATTTGTATGGCAACATTTATTACAAATACCATTAAAGGAAAACATTTCACTATAAAAGAATACTCCCCCCTGTCCTAATGTAATAGTTTTAGGTTGTTTTCATTTTCCTCTAATGTTGTGAATATTTAATGTGTTCATTATATGTTCTGTCATGGTTTGGTTTGTGTATTTTGTTCTGTGTTAAAGCTTGTTTGATCTCCCTTACAATTAAGACAATGTGCAATTATGAAAATATAATCAATTCTATTGTCAGTAAAATTTTTGTAACTGTGTTGTCATGGTTTTCTCTATTGCATTAACTATATTAATTATACAGACCAATAATAAATACTCTGATGTCAAGAAAAGTCAGTTTAATGAGTTAAATCTATACCATGACTACACATTCTGAGGTCAATACAAGTTAAGCTCAATTGGCAGCATTTGTGGCATAATGTTGATTACTACAAAAGTTCATTTCAAATTGTACTTTTCAAAAAAAGCAAAAATCTGGATTACAGTGAGGCTCTTACAATGGAAGCGAATGGGGCCATGCTGTGTAAACATTAAAATACTGTTTCAAATGTATAGCCACAAGATGTCAACTATATGTGTGTTAATGTGATTTTAGTGTGATAAAATCGCTTACAAACCTTTTTTGTGTAGTTATCCAATTTTACAACTGTGTTGCAATAATGATGTAACACTGTAAACCCTAAAACAATGATTTAAACAACTTTTACAGCTCATAAAACACAAGTTTTAACAGAAGATTTGATGTTAGTGCTTTTTATAAAATTATAAGCTTCATATTTTTGTTTAAACCCTCCAAAATTGGCCCCATTCATTCCATATAAGTGCCTCAATGTTACCCATATTGTTGCTTTTTTTAAAGGAGGGATGAAGATGATTTTTTGTGGTAATCAGTATTATGCCACAAATAAGGTTTATTGAGCTTAACTTGTATTGAACCCTGAAGATTCCTTTAAAGAAAAACATTGTTGCAGTGCATGCAATTATAATGTTTATACAGAAAGAGATAAAGTTCAGTACAACACCGTTTCAGTCAAGGGCTTTGTTGTTTATGTTTTTGAACTACTGACTAGATTATAACTTTCAGACCAAAATGCATATGTGCCTTTAATACTCATGACTTGAAATAATATGCCAGGTTCAAGTTAAGTTCAATCGACAGCATATGTGGCATAATGTTGATTACCACCAAAATTATTTTTGACTTATCTTTCAAAATATAAGTTACAGTGAAGCACTGACAATGGAAGTGAATGGGGCCAATTTTTGGAGGGTTTAAAAGCAAAAAAGTGAAGCTTATAATTTACATTAATTCTTCTGTTAAACCTTGTGTATTATTTGAGCTGTAAAGTGGTTTAAATCACTATTTTTACTTAGTAAATCACTATTGTCTTGGCAACAAAGTTGTAAAATTGGAAATAACTTTACACAGAAAAGGTTAAAAGAAAAGTGTTTATATCACATTAACACACATATTGTTCATGTCTTGTGGCTATACTTTTGATACAGAGTATTTTAACGTTTGCTGATTGCCCCCATTCACTTCCAATATAAGTGAGTCACCAGATTTTTTTATTTTATTACTTTTTTTAAAGGAAAAAGGGGCAAGTCAAAATTAATTTAGCTGTGTCTGAAATCGCCCACTCGTTCACTCATTCCTATGTAGTGAATGGCAGTGAGTGCACTATTTAGTGGATGGGGGCGGTGGCGGACAGCTTTGACACAAATGCTGTTGATAGTTGTCGCTGCAGCGCGTCGTCATCCAAGAGCCGTTTCAGCAAGAGGAGAAACAAGGATCTGGACAGTCATGCTCACAGTTGTGGATATCGAACTTGTAAAGTCAGACCAGTTCCTTTCATTATTACTATTCGTATGTGTGAATGTGAACTTTACTCGCATCCTTGATGAATTATCGTGAATCAGATCATCTCCGTTGATGTTATTCAAACTATCCAGGCAGTGTGCAGCACCGCTCAGCTGGTATGAAAGAAGAGCGCCACTACCAGAGGAAACAACGCGTAAATCTGGAAGAGGGTAAATTGGCGATGTGATGATGTGTGTTAGCTTAGCATTCTGAAGAAGCGATGCGACAAAAATGTGATGACATGATCTGTCATTTATTTATTAATGCAAGCTTAGCATAGTTGCAGCTCTACATAGGTTACAGACAATGCTGAACTGTAAAAGTTGTATTTTTTCTATAATTTTTATAAGTTTTGAACCCACATCAAGTGGGACAGTTGTCATTTCCACAAAGTGTCCTCATGTACCCTTGGAAATACAGTACAAAGGGACAAAAGAGAGCAAGTTGTCTTATTTTAAGCCATTTTGGTGAGGGTTTTAATCATGAAAAAGTAAAACATTTCAATAAGCTTCAGTTTGTTAACATTAATAAATTTTTCCAGCATTTATTTATCTTAGTTAATGTTAATTGATCATTTTCAATGTTTTTTTTTATTATTATAAAAATGTACTAGTAAAGTTCTGTGAATGTTAAACATTTACTAGTAAAAGTTTTATGACAATATAATTAAATGCGTACGGTAACACTTTACACTTAGTTTGTATTAACTAACATTAGTTAACTATATTAGTACAGATTAACTAACAATAAACAGTAGCCTTTTGCAGCACTCATTAGTCTAGATTAATGTTCATTTCAGCATATACTAACACATTTTTCAAATTATAATTTGTGTATATTAACATTAGTTATGCAGTATGAACTGACATTAACTAACAATTGTGTATATTAATAAAAGGTTAACAAAATAATGCTATAAATAATTATTGTTCATTGTTAGTTCATGTTATCTAATTTAGTTAAATAATGTTAACAAATATAGCCTTATTATGTTGGTTTTACATACTGATATTTTACAAACCTTGTTTAGGATTTTTTCAAAATCCCTAAACCGAGACCAACATTTTTAACATGAACTCCTCCTACAGCTTTCAAGCAAACTTGGTGCAGACCTTCAGACTGCTGTGACTTCATGTGCTGTGCCATTTCTTACTGAACGGAGATACTGTTTTTGCAATTACAAAAACTGAAATTACAAATCAGAACAATCCCATAGACTTACATTGACAGAATGTTCAAACAAGCCAACAGAATTCTCGTTAATGGAATATTCCAGGTTCAATACAAGTTAAACTCAATCAACTGTATTTGTGGCATACTACTGATTACCACAAAAAATTATTTTGATTTGCCCCATTGAGGCACTTAAAATGGAAGTGAATGGGGCCAATTCGTAAAATTTAAAATACTCACTGGTTCAAAAGTATAGCCACAATATTTAAACAACATGCATGTTAACATGATTTTAATTTGATAAAATCGCTTACTAACCTTTTCTGTGTAAAGTTAGTCAATTTTACAACTTTGTTGCCATGACGATTTAATGTCAACAACCCTTAAAACTCTAAAAATGAAGTTTTAAACAATTTTATGGCTTAAATAATAGGCCCTACATGAGTTTTAACAGATGAATCAATGTAAGTGCTTTTATAAGCTTCACATTTCTGTCTTTAAATCCTCCAAAAAGTGGCCCCATTTACTTCTGTTGTAAGTGCCTCACTGAAACCTCGATTTTTCCTTTTTTTTTTGTTTTAAGAAAAGGAGGGACGAGTCAAAATAATTTTTTGTGGTAATCGCCCTTTTTCACACGTCCGCGTTCGTGGAACGGAAGTCGGTATAGTTGGTTAAACTTGAATGGCAGTGAATGGGGGACCACAGCGATTTTAATCTTTGCTTACCCGCTTTCTCCTCCGATTACACTTTCACAGTTTTGCAAAAGAAGATAAAAATACACAGCGCTGGATAACAGCAGTAAGAAGAGAGAAACAGGCCAAATTTTCTGTCACTGCCTCAGCAGCTGTGTTAGAAGCCTCATCGCAGCTATAGTAACTGACTTTTTAAAACTTATTCCAGGGTATATAATACAAAGTACAATGTTATAAATAAAATTGGAAATATAAAAAGTTTGCTACATTTACGTTGTTAAATAAGGCGGAAACGTGTCATAACAGGTCTGTGAAAAAGGTCCATCAGCATTATGCCACAAATGCTGTCGATTGAGCTTAACTTGAATGGAATATTCCTTTAATTCAAACTCCTGTCAAAAAATTCAAAAGTAAGCTAACAAAAAACCCCACCTTTGATCTGCTTTCATTTGCTCTCTCTCTCTCTCTCTCTGAATAACCATCAAACTTTTAAAACTATTTAAACATTTCAGACAGGCTTTTGCTAGTCAACATCAAAGTTTATCTTGATGACCTATCTAGATAAACGTCTATAAACGTGACCTATCTAGTTGTAAAGTGTTATCAAATTTATAAATAAAGCAATAGTGTTTTTCTCTCTGCTCCACAGAAATGAATCATCTTTGCTCTGTCAATAATAACTTCCCATATGACAACAACCTCCTGGTGTTGGATATGGTCCTGAGCTCAGTTTGGGCAACACCTAAGCCAATCAACTGGGAGAATGTTGCTAAGTTGGTGCCAGGGTTTACACCTAAAGAGGTAAAAGACACAATAGACCTAATTAATTTGGCTTAGAAAATTACTATTTAGATGGTGTTGCTTGGTACCACGCTGTATCCATATTGTTAGAACTGCTGACAAGGTTTTTCTCTTTTATGTTTACAGTGTGCACGAAGGTTTGAAGAGCTGAAGACTACTGGCAGTTTTCCTCATGTTGACGACCAGTGTAACCCACTGACCGGAGCGGTGGGCTCTCCAACCGAACCCTTTTCCTCCTATATCAAATCCAAACTATTGGACATAACTGGAGAGACAGAGGAACCACAGTCCAATCAGGGAACTCTCTCTGTGTCAGGTGAGTCAGTAGGTGGGATTTGGACACAACAACTAAATCCCTTATTTAGTGCTGGAATCTAAACTACTCCTCAGTATTAAAGTTTGTTATTCTTGATTGAATTACATAATTTTATAGATGTTTGGTCAAAACAACAGATTTTATAGACAATAGAATGTTTCAAAATTGACATTAAACTACTATGGAATATTTTAGTCAAAGTTTTCCTAGGGCTATTGATATATATTCAATGATTTATCAATAGGCCTCACTGTGATCCCTAATGGTCGAGGAGGCTCTGCAGAAAGTGAGATTACAGATCCTGAAGAAAAGGTTGAGAGGACAGAAGGGGGTAAAAGGTGAGGCTGATTCATATTGTTTGCCCCATTCCAAGATTATCACACCGATCAACCACAACATTAAAACCACCTGCCTAATATTGTGTCCCCCTCGTTCCGCCAAAACAGCGGCAATCCGCATCTTAGAATAGCGTTATGAGATTCTATTCTTCTTATAGAGCGGTCAGGGTTCGAAATGAGGGGGTCTGGGGGTCCCGGACCCCCCATAAGGCATTAGGGACCCCCCATAAGAATTTATTTTTTGATTTTGGGGGGGTCCCCGACAAATATATTTTAACAATAAAAATTATTTTGAAAATTAAAGATCTTTATTGACGTTTTATATTTTTAACAGTAATTAATTAATTTCCTAAGCTAGGCAGCAATCAGGGCAGCTATTAGCCGATTACAGCGTCACAGATTGTGGTTTCGGCAGCGCTCCACGAGACACATGACACAGTCTGTAGCTGAACGCAGCAAAACCGAGACCTCCTGAGTGAAAATCCTGTAAGTGCTTGGATTATGTTTATATCTCCATAATAATTGCTTATAGTAAAATATTAGGAGTTCGAGTTTCTATATCAAAAGTTGCATTAACTAGATACCAAGTGTAATAATTAGAAGAGTGCGTTTGTCAGCGTTTGTTTCTAGCTGTAGCCTATGTGTATGAAGCCAAATGATCTGCCAGATAACAGCAGACCTAGCAGCTATATGATTACGTTTGGTTTGTTCCAATAATAATGAACGTAACTTTATAAAACTGAACGTAACTTTTTCAGAAACAATCGAAAATATGCCATTACAAAAGAAGAAAAACACAATGAAAATGAAAAAATAAGTAAATAAATTAACTCAGTCACAAACATGTAACCAGCTCTTCAAATAAGCTTCATACTTTGTTAAATGTTTTTCAAAGCTTCGTTTTTCGCAAATCGTGGATTCCTAATGCATTGCCACAGATTTCGTTAATGCTTCGCAGTTTTTCGTTTGCTGTTTTTTTTTTTCCTTCATATGCTTTTTTTTTTTTTTGACACAAACCTCTAGTTGGGGCGGGCTTAACTGTGATCTACTCTGATTGGATAGTGAGCTTTTGTTGGACAGGTGCTCTCTGAACTAGAAGTACAGACGTCACTCAGTGTATATTGGATATTGTATATTGGATATATTGGATATACTATACTCAGTGTATAGTGTATATAGTGCATATTGGAAAGCTCTTGCTGGGACTCAAAGACATACTATTTAAAAACAAAACAATATTCTATTACACTTGGTTCAAATTCAATGAAGGGATTATTTTAGAAAGATAATTGGTTAATTTCAATGTATATTTGTTATCATATACTGAATTTCTAAAAAAAATTTAAAAAATAATATTTACCAGTAAAAAGAGAGTTTGCTATTGTTCTTGACGCGATTCCAAAGAGTGTGATTTTACTCTTTAAAAATTACTGATTCAGTTGAAATCAACATGGACAATCTTTGTGGTAAAATGTTTATTGATAATCTGGATGTTTCAGAAAAAGTTATGTTCAGTTTTATAAAGTTACGCTCATTATTATTGGAACAAACGTAATCCCATACAGCTAGACTAAATTAGTAAATCAAAGCTATCTTAACAGTCAGTGATTACTGAAAGATAACCAGGACTTAATCAAGTCTGTGAGTTGATTAAAGTGAATGTGAATGAGTATGTACATGAGAGCTTGGTAAGCTATCTAGGAAGCTAATATTATTTTTCTTAATTTAGAACCCTGCATCATGGAGAGAAAAAGAGGGAAAAGAAAGATCACTGACTTTTTTCAAGGGTAAATTGTGCTTATGTGATAACAAGGCTGTTGTTTGGGGAAGTTGTAGATATATTGGCCAACACTTATTATTCACAGATGTCTTCATTAAAATTAATTTAATATGTTTAATTTAATAAACATTTATATGCCAAATATTTTACCATAATAATAGTAATTAAATCAATATTTTGCACTATAGAATACAGTTAAAAAGGCCAGCTCACAGCAGCTCAGCCCAGCCCAGCCAAATACAGCTCAGCTCAGTACAGCCAAGCACAGCACAGTACAGCCAAGCACAGACCAGCTCAGCTCAGTACAGCCAAGCACAGACCAGCTCAGCTCAGTACAGCCAAGCACAGCACAGTGCAGCCAAGCCCAGACCAGCTCAGCTCAATACAGCCGAGCACAGCACAGTACAGCCAAGCACAGACCAGCTCAGCTCAGTACAGCCGAGCACAGCACAGTACAGCCAAGCACAGACCAGCTCAGCTCAGTACAGCCAAGCACAGACCAGCTCAACTCAATACAGCCGAGCACAGCACAGTACAGCCAAGCACAGACCAGCTCAGCTCAATACAGCCGAGCACAGCACAGTACAGCCAAGCACAGACCAGCTCAGCTCAGTACAGCCAAGCACAGACCAGCTCAACTCAATACAGCCAAGCCCAGACCAGCTCAGCTCAGTACAGCCAAGCACAGCACAGTACAGCCAAGCACAGACCAGCTCAGCTCAATACAGCCAAGCACAGACCAGCTCAGCTCAATACAGCCAAGCACAGACCAGCTCAGCTCAATACAGCCAAGTACAGACCAGCTCAGCTTAATACAGCCAAGTACAGACCAGCTCAGCTCAGTACAGCAAAGTACAAACCAGCTCAGCTCAATACAGCCAAGCACAGACCAGCTCAGCTCAGTACAGCCAAGTTCAAACCAGCTCAGCTCAATACAGCCAAGTACAGACCAGCTCAGCTCAGTACAGCCAAGCACAGACCAGCTCATCTTAGTACAGCCAAGCACAGCACAGTGCAGCCAAGCCCAGTTTAAACAATGGACGGATCAGTATCCATGGTTATTCATGAAAGATAACAAATTAGGATGCACAGCCTGCAAGGAGGCAAAGAGGCTATTTACAACACAGAAGGGTGTTCAGATGTCAGAGGAATGGATTCGTGGTGGTGTAGGAGGATCTAATATTCGGGCTATGCTAAGAAGATCTATAAACATCGAGACAGTTTAGCCCATCAAAAGGCTTTAAATATAGAGAAACAGAGACAGAAAAAAGTCCTTCCGAACATGGCTGCAACAGTTACTGCTTCTCTATTTGAAGAAACTGCCAATGCTTTAAAAACTGCATATTTTGTGGCGAAGGAGAGGCTGGCATTTACAAAAATGAGCCGCTTGGTTTCTTTGCAGGAAACAAATGGTGCAAAAATGGGCCAATTGCACAGGTCAGATCATGCATGCATTAACATGATAGAACATGTGGCTGTTAAGATGAAAAAAACTGTGATATCTAAAATAAAGAACAACGGGTCTCTCCTTAGTATTTCAGTAGATGAAAGCAGCACATATGGCATTAGTTATCTGGTCATTTATATAAGAGCAGATGTCACAGGCAGAGGGGATGTGGAGAACATATTCCTTGACCTTGTTGCACTTGATGAGGGAACAACAGCAGAAAATGTATATAAGGCACTGAAGAACAGTCTGATGATGGCAAAACTGGATGATGAGTATTTAAAGAATCATCTCATAAGCATTGCCACAGATGGGGCAGCAGTAATGACAGGAAAAGACAGTGGCCTCATTGTAAGGTTAAAGAAAGATTTCCCTTCACTTAAAAGTGTGCATTGCCTTGCACATAAACTAGAGCTAGCAGTTCACGATTCCCTAAAATGTGTGACAGGATGTAACCACTTTGAAAATTTTATATCAAAGTTGTACACAATGTATCACCAATCTACCAAGAATGCACGGCTCTTGTCTGAAGCTGCTTCTGCGGTCCATATCAGCCTGCTAAAAATTGGGAAAATATTTACCATCCGCTGGGTTGCCAGCAGTTACAGCACAGTGCAGGCAGTCTGGAAGAATTTCCCAGCTCTTGCACAGCAGATGAGAACAGCATCCGAAGATCGCACATTCACTGACTCTGAGCTAAAGAAGTACACCGGGATGCTGAACAGATTGACCAGCACAGGCTTTGTTACGGACCTAGCCACCATGAGAGATGTGCTTCAGGAACTTAAAAGCCTTTCACTGAAACTGCAAGTGAGTACCTATTCATCTTTTGTACAGTATAACATGGGTTCTATGGTGGTTTAACAAAGCTATAGATAGTAGTTTGCATATATGGTTAGATTGATACTTCATGTCACACAAATCTAAAAATCTCCTTTACATATATATACATTTCAGAAGAGGAGTACCTCCCTAACAGATGCCAGCCGGGACATTAGACTGACAATGGAGGTTTTGGATGCCATGAAGACACATGGGGGTATGTCAATGAGAGAAGCAAAAGAATCTTTGATGGAGGGAACCTTTAAGGGAGTAGCCCTGAAGGAAAGCACAGAGAAGGTCAATCAGCTTCAGTTCTTTCAGGCAGTGATCGACAACCTGTCAAGTCGTCTTCCAGATTCTGAACTCACAAAATCATTAAAACCATTAGACCCTCACAACTGGCCCAAAACAAGGGATGAACTGATCTTGTATGGGGAGAAGGAGATACATGAACTTGCAAAGGATCTGGGTGTTTCAACCAGAGAGGCTGTTGAAGATTTCCGTTCATGGAAACTACAAGAGGATCAAAGTGGGAAGACCTTAAGAAGATTGATAGTTGCAAGCCAGACATATCTAGCAACTTCAGCAGAGTGTGAACGAGGGTTTTCTGCAATGAATGATACAGCCAGTAAGTCAAGAAATCGCCTAAGAGTCAGAAGTCTCTCAGCTGTTTTGTTCATTGACATTAATGCACCCCCATTGGAGATGTTTGACCCAAAGCCTTTTGTACTGTCCTGGATTAAAGAGGGGCACTGTCCATCCACAGCAAAGAAGTCAGGAATGGAAGCAAAAAATAAGAGTGAAGACAGACCACTGTGGTCTATTATGTGTTGATTTGGGACAGTACTTAAATGTAAATACTGCTTTAAAATAAATAAAATATGTGCCTAGTCACCTAACATTTTGATTTTGAATAATGTGGTTATTATTGGATTATTTTAGTCATATTAGAATATCTTACTCTTTTTTTTTTTTAAACGTTTCCTTATAGATTTCAGTTCAGGTTATGAATTGACTAAAACAAACTAAACCATCTACTGTAGGTACAGTCTTTTCAGACATCATTATTATTCTAGTGGCCAGTTGTTTTACAAATTCCATTTAATGTAACATAAGGAATGAGAAATGCCTTTTGTATTTGATTAAAAGTGCAAAGGTGCATGGTGCTGCCATGATGAGTACACCTGGTGGATTTAGAGTTAACTTCCTTGCTCAAGGACAGAATGACCTGTTATTCACTTTGTCATGTCAGGGATTAGATTTATATAAGGTAATTCTCCAGGCCCCGCTAGCCCAAACCATGAAAAACATCCCAAGACCATTATCCCACCTTCAACATTGGTCCATATAATTTTGCCTACAGTATATAGTGTAGCAAGGTAGTCTTCACAATTTTTAATAATTTAATAATTAAATTTTAGGGGACCCCCCAAGAGTCCCAAGTCATTTCGAACCCTGAGAGCGGTTATCTGTATTACAGCAGACTTTATCAGTTTGAACCTGTCTGGCCATTCTCTGTTGACCTCTCTCATCAACAAGGTGTTTCCATATGCAGAACTGCTGCTTGCTGGATGTTTTTTGTTTTGGCACAATTCTGAGTTCTGAATTCTAGAGACTGTTGTGTGTGAAAATCCCAGGAGATCAGCAGTTACAGAAATTCTCAAACCAGTCTGTCTGGCACCAAAAATCATGCGATTATATAATGCTTGAACTGAAAATTAGACAGAATGTCTGTGGACGAGGACATCTGTGAGGGCTAAAATATGTTACCATGCCACTTACATTTCAGATCTCTCAATTGTAATGGAATGTGATAGATAAAAAAAATATATATATATATATTATAGTGCTTGCTGCCATCTAGAGGAATGAAATTAGACTCTTCCAAGTGAGGTAGAGTGAACAGATGTTTACAAAGTTAGGACAAAAAAAAAAAATATATATATATATATATATAATTTAAGCAATATCACACGAGCAAGAGTACAATATGGCCCTACATCAGCACTGCTGTGATTCGGCCTGCTGTGATTCGATCTTTCTGAAGGTCCGCTTTCTTAGTGGAAAACAGAGATCCAAGCGGGGGTATTCCTCCCTATTTCGAGGTTGCCGGAGCACAAGAGTCATTCACTATAGAAACATTTTAAACCGTATGTATCCAATGTGGAAACTCTGATATAAGGTAAGCACCTTGAGTTCTGTAATAAATCAGTCTGTTGTGCCTCTCAGCTGTGATGAGCCTTAATCCTGAAGTTGTCAGTTTAAAGCTGTTTAAAGCTATTTACTAGCTTTGGTAATGTATTAGTAATACCAGTGATCACCGAGTGCTGTTCTATGTAAACAATGACTAACGGATTTTCTTTACGTCACCAACTGGCTCATTTTACACACAAAAATGATCTTTTGCCACCACCTGCTGGCTAACATATGTAATTTCAAAAATAAAGACAGTAACTCCTAACAGATCTGCACTGCTTTTACACTTTAGTTTAGAACAGCATGAACACACGCGGAGTGATACACACACACACACACACACACAGTGCATACACAAAGCGTCCGAGTACTGATGGTGTGAGACCATCAGTGCTCATGGAATATCTCTCATCCTATCAGATTCAAGAACCGAACTAATTGTGGTATATATATATATATATATATATACTGTATATCAGCTAAAAAAGAAACAGCCATTTTTCAGGACACTGTATTTTAAAGATAATTTTGTAAAAATCCAAATAACTTTACAGATCTTTATTGTAAAGGGTTTAAACAATGTTTTCCATGCTTGTTTAATAAACAATTAATGAACATGCACCTGTGGAATGGTTGTTAAGACACTAACAGCTTACAGATGGTAGGCAATTAAGGTCACATTTATAAAAACTTAGGACACTAAAGAGAGCTTTGTACTGACTCTGAAAAGCACCAAAAGGTCCCTGCTCATCTGCGTGAACGTGCCTTAGGCATGCTGCATGGAGGCATGAGGACTTCAGATGTGGCCAGGGCAATAAATTGCAAGACAGTGCTACAGGGAGACAGGAAGGACAGCTGATCATCCCCGCTGTGGCAGACCACGTGTAACAACACCTGCACAGGATCGGTACATCCGAATATCACACCTCTGGGACAGGTACAGGATGGCAACAACAACTGCCCGAGTTACACCAGGAATCCACAATCCCTCAATCAGTGCTCAGACTGTCCGCAATGGGCTGAGAGAGGCTGGACTGAGGGCTTGTAGGCCTGTTGTAAGGCAGGTGCTTACCAGACATCACCGGCAATGCGGTTTTGTCCCACCAGGGGCTATGGTCGGACTCACGTTTATCGACGAAGGAATGAGCATTACGCTGGGGCCTGTACTCGGAAGCGGGATCAATTTGGAGGTTGGTGGGTCCGTCATGGTCTGGGGTGGTGTGTCACAGCATCATCTGACTGAGCTTATTGTCATTGCAGGCAATCTCATCTCTGTGTGTTACAGGGAAGACATCCTCCTCCCTCATGTGGTACCCTTCCTGCAGGCTCATCATGACATGACCATCCAGCATGACAATGCCACCAGCTATACTGCTCGTTCTGTGCATGATATCCTGCAAGACAGGAATGTCAGTGTTATGCCATGGCCAGCGAAGAGCCCGGATCTCAATCCCACTGAGCATGTCTGGGACCTTTTGGATTGGAGGGTGAGGGCTAGGGCCATTCCCCCCCAGAAATGTCCGGGAATTTGCAAGTGCCTTGGTGGAAGTGTGGGGTAACATCTCACATCAAGAACTGGAAAATCTGGTGCAGTCCATGAGGAGGAGATGTCTGAAAAATGAGACAATTAGTCCACAATATGTGTGAATGGTGAGCTTTTAAATATGAATGTGAAAAATTGCAGACGGCAGCCCAAAAATGCATTTAATAAAAATATTTTTTGTTAGTGTACCTAATGTATTCAGGTTAATTCAGTAGTTGCATAATATTCTCAGCATAAATAAAACCATTTTATTGAAATGTTACCACACAAAGCACATGTTTTCCATTTTCGCTGCTTATCTTCTTTGAACACAGCCCCAACATGGTCATCCACGTGTGTGACGAGGCAAAGAACCTGAAGCAGGACTTTGTGTGTCCGAGGTACCTGTTGGTGAGAGAGATGCGTTACTTTGAAGAGTATCTGTCTGTGGACCCACAGCGCTGGGACGAGGTAGAAATTTCTGTCCACTGTGATGTCCAGATCTTCGACTGGCTAATGAACTATGCCAAGAGTCACAGCACTGAACAGTCGCATGGAAAAAACCTTGACAAGCCCAAATTGGGTAATAGTCTTATTGAAACTGCTACAGATGTTCTTTGTGTTTTTGCTGTTGTCATTTATTTTTCTCTAATTAAAGAACACATCTTATGGTATCTGTAATGTCTGTCATCTGATATGGCTGAATGGTGTTTGTAAGTAGTGGATGGTGTTTCATGTGGTTTTAAACGTTTATGTGTTGGCTGTGAGTTTGACATTTCGCTGTTTGTGATGTCGGTTATGTTATGTTATGTTGTGTTTGGTTGCAGAGCACAGCAATGTCATCTCTATCCTGATCTCCTCCGAGTTCTTGAAGATGGAAACTTTAGTAAGTGTTGTTGAGGAGTGACAGTGTTTTGGGTAATGTAGAAAGTATGCTCTGAGCTTGGTGACTTTTAGATACAAGTGCACGTGAAAGGCATGGTGTTTGATAGCTGTTTTGGGATGTTTGTATGAGCTCTGTGCACTGCCCAAACAAGCACTAATAAACTTCAATTGTAATGTTTCTGAAGAATTCTTTTTAATGTATGTGCTTGGAAGAAACAAAATATATATGTATGAATTTGTCTCCTTAGCAGGATGACTTTAGTTTGTGATTGTTTTGGTTTGTATGAGCAGTGTGTAGAGACGTCATATTGGATTGAGATCTCGTCAGAAGTTCATTGTCTTTTCATTATATGGGTTTCAGGTGTTTACATTTTGTGCATTTTGTGGATTTAAAGGTTGAGGAGTGTATCCAGTTTTGTCACAAACACATGTGTGCCATTATAGCAACGCCATGCAATATGAACAGCATCAACAACAAACTGGCCGGACACATTGCTGATCAATTCAGCCACAATGAGGCAGATGACCTCAATGACAAAAAAGACAAATTCAAAAGGTGAGAACAAACACAGAACAAAACAGAATAATTTTGAATCTGCCAGATATCATATTAGTAGTGTATACCATGTAAATATTAAACATTTAAACTTGTCAATTCAGTTCCATAATGTACAGATTACATCTTATGACATACAGATCAGTTGCATTATACTGTATGTTACTGATGATACTGTATTTGTGATGATTTTTACATTGTACCCAGCAAACTGTTTCAGAAGAAGATTGAGAGATTGTTTGATCCTGATTATCAGAATCACGACTCTCCTGGTAACGCATCTACTTTGCACCGGTGAGAGTGTAATACTGTAAAAGCATGTTAATAGCATGATGGTTTATTGTACTGATATGTACTACTCTGAGTGAAGTTTGCTCTGCCACATCTATTATAGATGTATTCATTCACCCATATTCATAATGTAATACTGGTTCAGTATCTGCCTTATACCAGATTCATTACATATTACCTGTAATACACTAAGAAAGTGCAAACTTACAATTGTTACCTTAAAGTTGCAATATGTACAAATTTTCATGTAATATTCACCTTTTTATTGCCAATGTGTGAACGGCTTGTAACGCAACTTAAAAATGAGCCCTTCCCGGACTTCCTAGGTTGCCTATGTAACGGGTATTTGGGCCTTGCTAACCGATAATACTACTTCATTAATATTAACTATAATAAATTAAATAGGTGGCTATAGAAATAAACAGTATAGGCTAGTTAGGTCACAGAAGTCTAAATTCGACTACAGGAGCTGGTGGTCAGTAACAACACAGAAACAAATTTTAAATTTGGTGCAGGTACCATATATAAGTGACTAAACAAAATATTTACAACACTACAGTTGAACTAGTTATAGTTAAGTGCACTTTGTGGTTATTGTTCAAGTAAAATATGATAATAGAAATTACAACAAATGCCATACACAAGAACCGAAAACAAAAAAACTGTCCCAGCGATGTTTGGTTTCTTCAAGACCAACGTGACAACCCACAAGGGTTTTATGAGAGTTTATGTTAATAAGTCCATAGGTTAGTGTTCATCAAAGGGAAGAATGTGCATGTGGGACTGAAGCGCTGGTCTATGGAGAAGTGTGCATGGGACAAGCTGCAGACAACCTTCCTACCAGACCAGTAGAGTGGTTGTTCAGTGGATGCTGCGCAGATGATAGGCTCCCAGCCGTAGTAACTCAGCTCGCCATCATTCATCTCCAAACAGAGTGAGTGAACCTGGCCTGTTCCTCTATACAAACATACCCTGATGGCAGCGACGGCTTCCCTACAGCCAGTAAGTTGTTCTAAAAAGTTACAATGATATGCTTAACTAAAAAGCATGAATCGAGCATAAGAGTGAATAGTTTGTAAAACACAAACCTATCCACAGCTGTCGATCGGCTTCCCCACACCTCTGAATGAGGAGTACGCCGCGCTCCGGTTAAACACTCGTGCTCCAAAGCGCGATTGGCTAAGCACAGTCACATGACTGGAGTTACGTAAGGTCGCAGGGCACGTACTCACGCGCAGATATATTAAAAGGGACAGCCAAACCAATATACAAACATTTAATATATATATGGACAAATTTTAACCTGGGTTACACCTATAAAAGTCTGTAGACTGATTTTCATGTGAAGGGAGTGGGTCTCTTTTGCCGGGAAAATCCAAAGAATGACATATATGCGCGCTCCAGAAAGCCTTGCCTCAAACAGTAGTTTCTCTTCTGCTATACAACAGCATCAACAAACTGCAACATTAGGTAATGTTATCTTAGAGAGGGAATCCAGCAAACGTCTGGCTCCCAACACAACACCCACTCCTACAAAAACTCTGAGTAAGCCAAAAAAAATCAAATAAATGTATCTACTGAAACGTGATTGTGGCCGAGCGAAAACTAGTGTGAACATCGGCAGGGCATTTGATTCCTGGAGGGAACTTTGTTTGGTCTTGGGTATCAAAACCGACCCTGAATTGGCGCTCTTCTTATTGGACAGGTAAGCTTACATAACTGCAAAGCATGTGAAATATAGTGTCATAAGGATTGATCCGTGTCATTTTAGCTAAACTACAATAACACATTAAATGAATGTCAGACAATGTTCAAGATAATGCAAAAAGCTCCATTCATTAGTGTAACGTATCTCCTTTTACAGAAAATATAAACAATCTATTATTATAAAACAATAGCGTACCGACATATAAAAATGACAGTTGTGATGGAATCACATTAATACTGAATTGTGTCAAATTTTTTGTAATGTACAGTCTATTTTATAAACTGTCATCATCCACCAAATTTAGCTAACGCTGACATAGGCTATCGTATAAATGCAGTCAATGTATCATGCAAAGAAAAGTGATTACTTCAAACTACAGTCTTGCATAGTCAGACCTATATCCACACTTTGTTTTAGCCCTGTTCCAGCACCGGAGAGTCAAATATAATATGCAGTCTCAAAGTTTGTTGTAAAACAATAATAACTGTAATTTTAAATATGCCACCTCATCTGTCAGCATGATGTCAGGGAATCACATTCAGCCTTTTGTACCTTAGGTAATTGTTTTTGTCAATGCTGCTTCACATTCCTATGGAATGTGTGCAGGAGCACATGCAATAGGTAGATGATGCAGTTCACTTAATGGCCACAGGTGTCATTAATAACAAGGGTTTCTGAATCTTACATACTGCACCTATAAGGAGCTATTTCTACCAGATTTAACCCTTAAAATTAGTTTTGTTGGTGTAACCTAAAGTAGTCAGGTTGATTCATATTTTGGACTTGAATCAAACCATTAATTTTGATTTTTAGGTTAACGGTTTTTTCTCTCTCCAGTATATGCTCAAACTTTGATATTTAAAGGAATAGTTCACCAAAAAATGAACATTTTCTCATCATTTACTCACCCTCATGCATTCCAGATTTGTATGACTTTCTTTCTTCTGCTGAACTCAAACAAAGATTTTTAGAAGTATATTTCAGTTCTGTAGGTCATCACACTGCAAGTGAATGGGTACAAAAATTTGAAGCTCCAAGAGCATATAATGGCAGCACATAAATAATCAATAGACTCTAGTGGTCTTCTGAAGTGATAAAAGTATGGGTGAGAAACAGAACAATATATTAGTCCTTTTCTACTAATCAATCTCCACTTTCACATTCTTCTTCTTCTTTTGTTTTTGGCGATTCACATTCTTCGTGCATATCGCCACCTACTAGGCAGGGAGGAGAATTTATAGTAAAAAAGGACTCAAGAATCAAGTGTATCTAATAGATAAAAAAACATGCATAGATGTAATTTTTTTATTATTGAGTTTATTAAGTATTATAAATAATTCTGCTGGTGTTTTTCAGAGTATGTTGTAAAAATGTGTTTTGTGTGGTAACATCTAAATGCACATAACTGTTAATCAGAAGGTCACTGGTTCGATCCCCACGGCCACCACCATTGTGTCCTTGAGCAAGTCACTTAAATCCAGGTTGCTCCGGGGGGATTGTCCCTGTAATAAGTGCATTGTAAGTCGCTTTGGATAAAAGCGCCTGCCAAATGCATAAATGTAAATGTAAATAGATCCTTGAAGTAACAACTGCAGGTTACCTATTTTTTTCAGTATAGTAATTTTTTTTAAATTGTGGTTCTCTCTCCTCAGATGTGGACTTTGCCTTAAGCTTCTAACCAAAGAAACAGAGAGAAAAATCCCTTGTGTTCCAAACAAAATCAACATAGACACCCGGGGGAACATTATATTCACTCACACCAGGTTAGTTCATACACTTACATGCTGTCTTTCAGTCACATACACACAAGCAGTGTTGGGTAACGTTACTTATAAAAGTAACTCAAAAAAATATTGCGTTACTCCTAAAACAAATTATAACAAATAATGGAAAGTGTTATCTTTTGCGTTATTTTGCATTACTTTTTTCGCACAACCACTTTCTCTTCTGCTATGCATTCCACATCCATTACTGTGCAACATAGTAAACAAACAGATATTTAGAAAGTAGGTCTTCACATCATATTTATAATAAAGAATCAATAAAATGAATATGCATGATCTGTTTTTCCATCAACATGGCAGCCAATATGAATAATGAAGAATAACCACTGTCTTACCTAAAGCAGAAAAGTACAACACTTGAACCTGCATCATATATGTCATCATGTGCTGTGCCCATCGACAATGTCAGAGTCAACTTAAGATATTTTTCAAAAGTCAGGATAAAGGAATATGTCTGATGAATAAATAAATATTTTTCACTTAAGTCATCTCAGTGTGCAACTTCAAAGGCGCATGTTGATACAACTTGAATGGAATAATTTTGTATGCTACCAAAATGCCATAAAAACAGTTTGTTTCAATCAATGAAATATTGACCTCATATTAATCTAAAACACGAAATGTGCATTAGCAGGTTGATTGACAGGTAGTGTCTGCATCTAAAAGGTGATTGGCTCTTTTACCTGCAAGGCGGGACTTCCTGTCTACATCCATTGACTGCTGGGTGCTGTCAATTCCAATTTCTCCCATTCATTTAAATAGAAGTGATTCGTCTCTGCTAAATGGTCTCTGGCCTCACACTCTATAGAAATACAATGCCCATCATGCACTATGTCTCCTCCCCAAAGTTTGCACAATTTTGCTCATGATTTCTCACAATACAGGGACATTAGTGGTGTACAAAAGGAACGTGTTACTTTATTTTAAAAGTATATTTTTTATAAGGATATTATGGTCTAAACTGAAAAATATTGTGCTACTTTATTCGTTATTAAAAAAGTAATCTGATTACATAAATCACGTTACTTTTATCACGTTACCCCCAACACTGCACACAAGTGAATTTAAAACCACTCCCAAACATTCAATTACATAATGCTGAGATTTTCACTCCTGAAGTTTGTACACCCACACTCAAAAAAGAAAAAAGGATTTTGCGGCTTGTTCAATTTACTTAGGAACTAAAGCATTTTGTCTTCACTTGGTTTTATTGCGTTCTATCTATTTAAATGTGTAAAATTAATGTTTACCTAATCCATTTGAGTTCGGGCTACATGAATACTATTTGTGGTGTGTTAATGCAGCATTAATGAAACTGGGCAGGGGATTTCCATTTCCAGCATGCTTTGCACTGAACCCGGAGTAAATATTAAGTGTTATTTTATGTGTTTTATGATGAATATAAAGGGGATTCTTGTTAGTTTTAAATGTTTTGTTATGTTGGAGTTTTGGGGTTTACCATTATGGTGAAGAGTGGAGCTTGAGATAACAATGAGGACAGGTAGATTTGGCACATGAAATTCGTTAACCAATTGCTGTGCTACTGCTAACCATAATATTGTTACTAAACTACACTCAAAATTCACTTTAGCTAATTACTACATAAAGAAACAAAGGTGATTTTCTTCTGTATGTAAATGACATTGTGTCTGTGTTTCAGTTACTTAGGTGCATTCTGTTTGCGGATGACACCACTTTATTCTATTCTGGAAAAAATATAAAAGATGTCTTAACAATTGTAGAAAATGTATTTCAGAAGATTATGAAGTGGTTCAATGCCAATAGATTGTCCCTAAATATCAGCAAAACTAAATTTATGATATTTTGTAGTAAAAAGAAATATGTTGAAACATCATTATTTATTAATGGATTAGAAATTGAAAGGGCACATGAGATTAAGTTTCTAGGTATTATGTTAGACGAACATTTGACATGGAAATCACATATAGATAAGATTAAAGTAAAGGTATCCCAAATAATAGGGGTGCTGCATAAAGTTAAAGATTATTTAAATAAGAATGCATTGTTTTTGTTGTATAACTCATTGATTGTTCCATATCTGACCTATTGCATTGAAGTGTGGGGAAATGCCTGCAAAATATACATTAATCCAATTTTACTCTTACAGAAAAGAGCAATTAGAATTACCAGTGGAAGTGGATACAGAGATCCAACTAATCCTTTATTCATACAACTAAAGACTCTGAAATTTAATGAATTAGTAGAGTATAACCTTCTAAAAACCATGTATAAAGCTCATATGGAAAGTTTACCAAACAATTTGCAAAACAAATTTACCAAGAGGAAAAGTATATATGAGTTAAAACGTACTGAGATTTTTACAAAACCCAGGTTCCAATCGGCTGCAAAGGAAAAATGTGTCACAATCAAAGGAGTCAGTTTGTGGAACAGTCTTGATTGTAAAATTAAAACTTCAAAGTCCATTTTTGTGTTTAAGAAGTATGTTAAATTGTCAATTTTGCAGAAATATAATACTGCGGAGTAGTAGATCAACTTTATTGATGTAATTTTGTGTTTTGATGTCTTGATGAGGAAAAGAGACAGCTGTATGAGACAGCTCAAAAGAAATGGAACTGTAAATGATTTTGTGTTGATAGGGGGCAGACATTATAAGTTTTTACTTCTTTCTGCTCCTTTTCATTCATGATAAATGCTGTCGTTGTATTTGTTTTAAATGAATGAAATAAATAAATAAATTTAAAAAAAATAAAAAAAAAATAAACTAGGTTCTTTCTACACAATGCTTTTGTGTTAAAATTACATATGAATTTTAAGTTAAGAAAACTCATTTCAAACATGTGGAACCACTGTCCACTATTGAATCAAGTTCAGACAAAGTGATATTTTTTAGTGATACTATTCACAACTATGCATGCATCCTCTTTGTGTGGCTGGTGTAATGTTGGTGTGGTGTCTGTGTAGACATAAGACATGGGAGGTACATGCGTATTTAAATGGACTTTATGAAGAGTTGAAGTCCTGGGTTCTGGTCTACTGGAGGATCTGGGGCACTATCAATTTCCTCACCTGCACGTATTGCAAACAGGTACATACATTTATGTTGTAAATATAGAGAGATATTTTACTTGTGATAATATGTAGACATACTGTAGAGACAGATTGATTAATTAAAAAATTAAATGGATAAGATAAGAAAGTAAAGGAAAATAAGAAAAAAGTGCATGTTGTATGCCATTGGCAGGCATTCCTGTGTAAAGAGTTGGGCCAATGTAAATACCACCCAGAGGCCGTTGTGTATCCTGGTATCAGGACAGATCATAAATGGCACGGCATAGGTCATTACCCCTGCTGCAACCAGAGAGACCTACGATTTGAACCCTCCTCCATGCCCAAGGTTTGTTTTGTTGCTTAAGAAAATGTTCTCATAAACTCAGTTGGCCTTTGAACTGTCTCAATTCTCACTGTGTTTAAATGCTTGGTGCAGGGCTGTAAAATATGAGACCACACTGTGAGTGCGCCAGATGGTGAAAACTGTGGCGATCACAATGTAAACCCAACGCAGACCAGAATACTGGATGACTTGCTGCTACACAGAGAGGCTGTGTGTGTGCCCGAGAGGTCAGACTACAGTAAAATCCTTCTGATAAAACTCATTTTGACTAATTTGTGTGCCATCTTTGATTCATTTGATCCACAACCAAGTGTTTGGTTCTTTTGACTCTGTTTTGCTGTAGCTCTGAGGACCCTTCTGCAGGCAGTCAACACATGTCAGGCTGTGATATAACGCTTCAGCCAGGGGTGCTTACAGCTCACAGACCTGGGGAAACCACAGCTGTGAGTCTATCTAGCTTCATAAATTAGCTTTGCTTTTTTGTCTTATTTATGTATTTTTGGCTCATTTACAAAGTCCTCTGATCTGCCCCATCATTGCGAACACTTCAATCTCTAAAATTAGAATTATTTTTGTGAATTCTATCCTTCACACTAAAATTTTGCTATAGAGTTTGGGTAAACCAGTGAACAAAATAAAACCACACTAACATACATTCAAGCAAGAGTCAAGAATATAATAAAGATAGAAAAGTGTAGGGAAAGTTGTCATTTGTATTGGGTCAAGTGTTTGGCCAAAACAATGGTTTTTACTTTAGTATGTTTTATTTTTGCTGTTTCATGAATTTATTCCTTCTTTATTGTGATGAATGTTTAGTTTGTGAATCTCAATTTGTTTGTCTGATCTCTAATTATAATTCCCTTTTCCCATAGTTTTCACTGTTAAAAAACTGTCTGCAGCTGGTAAGGAGCAAGTTCCTCTAATATTCATTGCAAAATCATTCCCACAAACCCCCATTCAAATACACACACCTCATCTATCCTTTTGCAGTGGCAGCAGTCTATGTTGTCTGAAGATGAGTACACTACAGGGTCAGAGGACACAGAGGATGAGTTTGGGGATGAAGAACACACTTCAAAAAAACAAGGTGAACTAAAAATGTTCTGATACACATCAGTAGGAAAAAGATGAGTTGTGAGTGGCAGTACCTCATTGTGGAATGAAGATGGCAGTCATGTACAATTTTAAGTATACTTGTTGGGCTAGTGATAGTTTTATGCAATTTTGTACATAGCTGCAAAAAAGGCAAGGAAATCTGGCAAACCTTTGAAAAGAGAAGTGTCCTCACCAAATTTCCAGCGTAAAGAGAAATCTGTAGAGAAGGTGAGTGAATAATTAATTAATTAATTTGCTAATTTCTTTAATAATTAGTTATGCTTGCCTTAGCTATTAACTGTTGCTCATTTTAAGGTTAGGGATTTGAACAAACCCCTAAACCAAAGTATTAAACTTTGGCGCATAATTTGCCCTGGAACATTTGTGCTATGGAAATGAATGATAAGTTAAATCTTGCATCTTTTTGAGGCGAGGTGTCATTACTTTTTAAAGAAATCAGAACAAAAATATTCACCTGGCATGCAGACTATAAAACAAATATAAAAAGATATCTTGTAGACTTACAATGAAGGAGGGACATATCTAGGGACTAGAATATCAACCAGATCAACCTAACCACCCAGAACACCCTAGTTACCACACAGCAACAAGTTATGAACCTCACAGAACACCTTAGCAACTGCAAAGCAACACCCTAGCATGTGGTGTCAAGCACCACTTACATGTAAATGTTTAGTTGTTTAATTAGTGCTTTATCTCATGATCAGTCAGTCTCATATCACTGAAGAGGATTTCCAGCACAACTGTTAGAGGAAGTAAAACGTTCTTCTGTATGTGTGGAGGGAGGTGAGGAGACCTTTGAGTTGGTCTTCCTTTTTTGGTAACAGTGTTTGGTAATTTGTTGTATTTTACTTCTCTTTTCCTTCATTCTGTCCTGTTGTTGTAAAGGTGCCTTCTCGAGACTCAACCCCATTCATGTGAGTGATACTAAAGACTTTTGTTTTCTGTAAAAGAGATCTGTTGTTGACGGTGGTGAATAGTAATGCATTACATGTAAAAATGGATTACGTAATCAGATTACAAAAATATAAGTGCTTGTAATTATATTAAAATACATTTTAAAATACTCATAACCAGATTAGTTACTTTTTATAGATTACAGATTACAAAATCAAATACTTATAATTAGATTAAAATACATTTTCAAATAAGCATTATCAGATTAATTACTTTTTTATAGATTACAGATTACAAAATCAAATACTTGTAATTAGATTAAAATACATTTTAAAATACTCCTAATCAGATTACAGTTACTTATTTATAGATTACATGATTACATATACAGGCAAAGGCAGTATATTGTCTCTAAAATAAAATCCTCATATTCTACCAATAAATAAGTTCTCTTAAATGCATTTAAGCAACATTATGTAAAAATGGTTCAAGCTTATCCTACTCAAAAGCATGTGGCATTACATAAACCAGAATTAGGTCAGAAGTAATACAAGAGCAATTCGATTAGATTACTTTTAAAATGTAATCCAAGAAATTTAATTACTGACTGCAATTTTAGTCATGTAATTTGTAATCAGTAGCAGATTACAATTCAGAAGCAAACTACCCAGCACAGGTTGTAGATGCTGTTTTGTGTGTTAGCCTTTAAGTTTACTGAAACTAACAGTCGTACTCATGACATACAAGTGAGGAGAGATTTCTAGGTTTCTGACTGATACATTTGTCTCTTTTTCTTTCTCTTTCTTTCACTCTTAGCATCAACATCCAGAAGAATAAGTGGGATAGCACTCGCTCCATGAGGTACAATCAGGACGCACAGAGGGAGGAGGGTACGAATGCATTTTCAGATGCTCTTTAACAAAAGTCTTTACAATTACACAGTGGTAGGGGCAGCTGTTACAATATAAAGCATTGTGATTTACAACACCACTTAAAAAGAATGAAAAATCACATCAGATAAAGTAAAATCCAACCAACAGCTAGTACAGCTTGCATTGTACATTAATGTGTTCATCTGCCAGGTGTTAACTACGATAAGCTTCTTTGTTTATCAACACTTTTGAATTGAAAAAGTGTGGCATTAGTGAATATTTATGATGGTGTTTAATGAATTGTATTAAATGAATATTAGGGGCAATTTCAGCTGTACTTCTGACATAGATGGAAGCCTTCACTTGATGGTTTTGTAGATTTGTAATGATCGTGATGGATGTCTATCTGTTTATTTTCAATCCAGATCAGAGGAGAATGGAAGAGATTATAGCAAATCTCACTAAAATGCGCATTGGTGACCAGGAGCAGACAAAATTTAAAGACATCAAAGAGGTAAAAAATAATAATTTCTGGCTTGGGTAAACCTCCTAAAGCCTCTTTAAAGGGAATAACTCTCTCATAATTTACTCATTCTCATGCCATCCCAGATGTGTATGACTCTTCTGTTGAACACAAACAAAGATTTTTAGAAAAATAACTCTGTAGGTCCATACAATGCAAGTGAATGGTGACCAGAACTTTGAAGCTACAAAATTCACATAAAAGCATCATAAAATTAATCATAAGACTCAGAAGCGATATGATCGGTGAGAAACATACACATTTGGGATGGCATGAGGGTGAGTAAATTATAAGAGAATTCTCATTTTTGGGTGAACTATCCCTTTAATGCCAGTGTACAAGAGTTTGTTTCTACTTGTTTTTGTATATGTGTGATGTGGGACTGAAAACCTTATTAACTTAATTTTAATGTGATAGAATATAATTTCTTATAGCAAAATTGTTTGTCAGTAATTGTGTTCTTATTTTATTACTGTCTTTTAAAATAGTATAACAACATTCTACTAGTATTTTGCACCATAATGTGTGGTGCGTGCGTGTGTGCGTGCGTGTGTGCGTGCGTGTGGTTCCAGCCTGCTGGGGGGATCTATTCTAGACTGGAGGCCCAGTTAAAGGCCTCTTCTCATCCCAGTGGAAGACACAGCAGCTCAGAGAAAACTCTACGGTACTGTAATAACCTACACAACAAAACATTTTAAAATTATGATTTGTGATATTCATCGTGAGATTTTGAGAGATTATGAAAAAAGAAAAGCTAAATATGCTTGTCTGCTCTTGTCAGGCAAATTAAATTTAAACTCCTCTATAGAAGATTAGATTATTTTATAGGCGTGACTTAGTTAAATATTTATATAATATGCCTGTACGTTATATGTTATTTTTTTTAATAAATTTTAATAGCCTTGCTTCTTACATTTTACTGTTTTACTTTCTCTCTCCCATTCTCAGTTTCTCTCAGTTCCATTTTTAACCATCGCTTTGGTCTTTTTTTAGAGCCAAGACACGCTCTGGGCCATCAAGGCCGACTTAGAGAATAGATGGAGTTGAGAGGATGAGTTTGTCAAGAGGAGTAAAGAGGTTGCTGCTGTTTGACAAGCTAGAAGAAACTACCGCTCTCTTCGTCCATCCTTTGCTCTGCTCCTCACCCCCCTCTCCAAAGTCCAGCCAGACACAACAAGAATAGCATTAGAATCCGTTACAATCCTGTGAGAAGAATGGAATGCTGGCAGAGTCGGTGATGTCATAACTATAGCTATAAAACATTAACAATGGACCTAATAGAACCTTCAGTTGCACTGCAAACAATACAAGCTTTTGGCTGCTATTGAATTGGTTGCAACAACTGTGCATCCTCTTCCTGCATCTGTATGAGTCACACAAGTACTGTTGGATTATATTTTGCATCTTTTGCTTTATCTCATCTCTTTCTGCCTCAGGATGCATCCCAGCCTCAGTGCATTGTAACGTCCATGCCAATGCATCATTCTAGTCGACTCAAGTGACCAGACAAAGCTCATATCCGTGGTACTGACCCTGCACTTTAAGCCGTCTTAATGCAATGACTTAAACCTGTATAATGCAAAGGAGACTGTATAGAGAGGTTGATGCTGACCATTAAAGACTAATTCTTGTGAGGTCTATGACTATATTGCTCTCCAGAGCTATCAGAACTGTGCTATTTGGACTTATATGATGTGGACAGTTGGGGTAGAAAACTGAATAAATAGTCATTTAAAATAAGTCTCTCTCTTTTTTTTTTACTAGTTTACTTTACAATTGCTTTAAGTTACAACCTTGCTAAAAACTGATTTTGCTGTTATTATAAAATCTAAATTTTCTGAGAAATGTGTGTCTGTAATTGTACATTTCTCTGTAGTGCAATTACCTCATATCTACTATAAAAATAAAAAAAGGAAGGTATTAGTGGTTTATCTCATGATCAGTCAGTCATATCAATGAAGAGGATTTCCAGCGCAACTGTCACCATGACAACAGCAAGAGGAAGTAGAACGTTCCTCTGTATGTGTGCATGGAGGTGGGGGGACCTTTGATGAGTTCCTTCCTTTTTTGGTAACAGTGTTTGATTGAGCTCTGGCAGGTTGGGTTACAGTACTGAGCCACCTGCCAGCCAAGAACACAAATGATCATGTGTTAATTCCCCCTTTACAAGATCCATCACAGCCCCCACCATTCAATACTACAGACATCTATCTCTTTTTATTAAGCTGAAATGTGTGTTCACAGTTCTGAGAAAGAAGACCGTGCATTTCTAAGTAAGACTCGCACACAACAAATTGAGGACAGGTATTAAATGTAATAGATTTTTTCCTGTTCAGATCAACTTGTTACCTCATTTTTAAACCATAAGTTTTTCCATACATGTTTTTTTTTTTTTTTTTTTCTTAAAACACTGTAAACAGTCAATGATGTATTTGTGATATGTACATATCAATAATTATAATTACCAATAACATGATAATGTTTCATGTCATGATACAGATGGATTCAAGCTGTTTGTGATGTGAACTAACCTGAGATAATAAATGGTCCATGTTTTAGTATAAGGAATAGAAATAGTTGCATTTTGGCAGAGAGAGGGTGAAGGTTAATGAACAGTAGCTGCCCTGATTCCCTTAGATCTTGGTCAAAGGTCATATCCTGGTCAATCAATGGCACTTTGTATATTGTTACTTAGCACAGGCTTTGTTGACATTGGTGTTCTGCTCCTGTCAGAATGTCATGAATTTGTATTCATTCAAAAGAACTACAGTGCTGAAGTTTAATATTTTTGTATCAAGGTGTAACCTGTATAGCTTCTGAATATTTATATTATAATTTATAGTTTTATTATTAGTCTAATATATAGAAAGAAAAATATAAAAAATGCAAATTTGATAAGAAGCTAATTTACTATTTGCATAAAAATAAAGTTAATTATAATCAACACTAAATAAACTATAAAATAAAGCATTTGCATATGAGCTGCTTTCTATATGATTACTTTGCTAAATAGCTGGTAAAATTGGATCTTTTCAAGCTATCCTCTGTATATATAGTTGTACTGAAAAAGCCAAGAGTCATAGGTTATAAGACAACAATCAGCACTCTGTCAAAGTTGTTTGAGTGACAGGGGTGGAGCTCTCCTCTTAGATTATGTAATGTTGATGTATGTAAATGTAAGGGTAGGACCAGAAAGACAGGGCTAAAGCCAGCCCATTCCTGATTGGAACAGCTCCCTTATGCCACAATGCACGTGCACTTCTCTTCTCCTTCTATCCTCACTTCAGAATGACTCTTTCAGCCATTCTTTTGATCCTGTTGACTTTTAGACCTTCAGCATGTGTTGATTAATGACATACAGAGAGACAAGCTTACACCCCCCGCCCCTTACATTGATTACTGTGACAGATTTTCCCACCAATCTTTACCTCTTATGACAAAGATGCATAAATGAAAACCAGACAATATTTTATGTTTCAAAGTTATGTTTTATTCAAATAATTCTCATCTCTACACATCTGCTAAATGAAATATGCCAAGATTACTAAAATGGTCTGAAGTAATAGTCTGAGGAACATTTTAACATTCAAATGAAGACAACTACGGATCCAGTATTATTCAGTTCAAACTGGTCAGGTGTGAATTTATTAGTTACAATACAATTCCACACATTCTCACTCTCTGAAGTTTAATAATGGTTTTATTGCAACTCCTGCATTGAAACATGTAAACAATCAAGACCCACATGGCCAATGCCATAAATGAGGATTGCAACATTGATCTCATTCAAGGAAAACATTCTTTCGCCCCCATTGAAGCATCAAGCTTCATTGAGGTTCAGAGAATGTTGACTGCGATTCCTGGAAAACAAACTGACTCCATTTGTGGCACTGGCTCACTGACAGGTAAACAGGAGATACTGGTTAAGGCACTAAGAACAACTAGAAATGTGTTTACACCACCTCAAATTTATCTCTGCATCCAAAATTTACTGCACCATAAAACCTACATGGTCCGAGAGCAAAAAAAATTTGACTTTGGATATAATCCACACACACCAACTAAAATCAAATTGACCCTTTACATAAACAAAATAGCCATGATAGAGCTGCAAATCTGGAGTCTGCCATTGGATTAAAGGTTCACCTTCAGTTTGTGTTGGTTAAGGCAGAATATATAATTTACCAAATTACTAGTCCTAAATTGCTGTAACGCTGCTTATTTAGTAAGCCATTTGAAAAGGTGTGTAGAACAGTCCAGTGTGCAAACTTGACCCATAGGCTTATATGATATTATTCAACATGTGTAAAGTGCATAACATCTATTGTGGCCATGTGAAATGCAACTTTTTTTTATGGATTAACTGAAATGACAGCTAAACTGAACGACAGTGTATTATTTTCCTCAATCTTTGTTCAGAGCAAGTAATTTGCGCACAGAAAATCCAGTATTTTTCCATCAAATGACGTTTAGTGGCGTTGCGTCATGTGACTTGCTAGGGGAAGGGGGAGTGTACATGCGTGTGTTTCACGTCCTTATGAACCATAACATGGCTAGTTTATCATGTTTTCGAGTTATTCGATGTGTTTACCTTCAGTTCATACATTACTGGCATATTGGAGTTATGTTCGCGGTAGTTAAGTTTATAGAGACCATCACAAGCCAATTGTATCAGGCTCTGACCCATGCCATGCGTCTCATACACAACCACTCCCCTTCGTGGCTTGTGGAAAATTACCAGCTTACAAGCAGCACAAGTACAAGCTCCAACATCCGCCACACGGACTCAATGCCCCCGATCTCCTTCAGCTCACCGACAAATTAATACTTAGGACATGCATACAATTAGGCAGTAACTGTTGCGAATATGAAAATATTATAAAAATATAATAAAAAAAAAACTCACAGAGGATTAAAGACGCGGGTAAAAATACTCAACTCGACGATAGAACTCAAAAGCCACGCTTTATATTAGAGTACAATACAAGACAGTAATAATATCACACATTACAGATCCGTTCTGCAAGCAGTTTGCCTTCTTTTTCTCTTAACGGGCGGAGAAGTCGCATGGGCGCTCCAAAGAGTTGAGTTTGATTGACGGACGCACCGTCCAACAGATTACGACCAAGGACGCACTCAGCAACGCTGCAGCCAATAGCCTGCTCCAATGGGCGTGACGTTAATCCAAACTTTTCGCGGCGCCATCGGCTGAAAACTAAACCGAGATGGAATCTCCCAGTCTGAACCGGTTTCAACCGGTTACGAGTTTGTTGCCTATGAGAAGAAGAGGCACAGGCTCAGAGTCTTATACCGCCCTGGTGCAAAATTTACTTCAGTACAGAGCACGGTTCTTGATTAAGATTAACTTTGTTCCGTAAAATGAACCGGACTGAAAAAATAGTTAACTCGCAGTGATTGTTGGTGTGGAATTCACATCCTAGTGGTCCTCATATGAAGCAACTAGCTCGTATAGTCTTCATCACAGAGGAATAGTGTGGCTAGCCAGTCAACGACTCAAAACCTCTCTTTTTACATTTTGCCAGAAATCGTGTACAAATAGGCACCGACGATACTGGATCAAATAAACATAATTATAGCAACTGTGGCAGACAAGCCCACCTACTTTCTCTCAAAGGCTTGGACTTTAGGTAGGTAAATATGGGGTGAAAACTTATAGTTAGAGTGGTTTGTTTGGTTTGTGCCCTGTGGATAATGATGCTGTGAGAGTGTGTAGAAATGCATAGAAAATGACTAGATTGCACGTATGAAGGTTAAGGTCGACAGAAAGTGAAATGCTTTGCAGAGGGATGCTGCGGGTGTGTTGCGCGATGGCTCGTGTTCAGCACTGATGTCACGCTGGACTGAATAATGCATCTTTCTTTTTCTTTTTTGTTGTTGCTAACGTTAAAACAGTCATATAAATAACTATATACAAACGGCTAACATGATCACGACACAAGGAACTGCTAGCCATCAGCTTAATCGCTGGAATTTGCTTCAGCGATTAATAAAAATTAAATGTTAAAATGCATTCACGACCATTAATTAACATCATTTAAAATGCACACGGTCTATATCTTACCTGGCTTTCTGCTAGTAAAGCTTCAAGAGCTCTCAGGTGTAGTTAGCAGGGCATGGTGTTGGTGGGAGGGGTTGTTCCAGAGTCAGGGAGGGAGATTCTTGCTATGTCACCCCCATAGAAGTCATCTGAGACGGGTCTAGATAGCCAGAGACGTCGGGATGCGAAGACAATATTATCGAGGCTCGTTTGTTGTCTTAACAAGTCGCAGATGCGTCGTTTAGTGGCATGCGACGTGCAGTTATAACGTTATTTGCACACTGGTTTGCTAATGGATGGGAGAAGGCTTTTTGCTTTGATGTTGTGTCCATAGCATGCACAATGATGCATCGGAAGTTTACGAAGTTGCTCAGTCTTTGTGAATATTATGCGAATTGTATTTGCTAAGTGAACGTAATAAGGTGAGGTGTGTCCTCACGATGGAAAAGGCGGGTAATCAACAGGTTGCGCAGTACTGAGAACTACACATGACGCTGCCACTCTTATTTGGGGCAAAGCTGGACTGTTTCCAGTTGAATTCTTGAAATTTCGTCTAAGTGCCAAACTTATTTGTTTCTTGGCCCTAATGCGTATGCAATAGTTTTGCTCCGGGTGCAAAATGAATGATCATGCATTTTTTACCACTTAACTGTCAAACTGTGAACATTATTGTAGTTATGTATATAGCAATTAGAAAAATGAGCTTCTGATTCAGAGTGCTGGCTACGTCTCTTGTGTTAAATGTAAACAAAATGACGTAAACGAACAGGCTGCCTAGCACGTGGTCTCATTGAGATAATTATTGTTAGTGTGAGCCCAGTTAGTGGCTTTTGTTTTTAGAAAATTTCGGAATAGACGAAGTGCATGTATGTTATTTTTATTGTGGACGCAAAAATAGAGTTTGTGCCACCAACCGTTCTCACTGTTATTGAGGATTAAACCCAACCCTCCAGCAGGCATTGGTGTGTTTACTGGTCAGGTCATTTAAGGATTTTAGGATGGGGTGGTGGTCAGCTGTCTGTAATTGTGTTCCCAAATGTTCATTTCACATGACTTTGCCCCTGCTAGATGTTTCCTCCCTGTCCCCCACAGAGCTCTATGCCAGCAATTATGACAATGTTGGCCGACCATGCAGCCAGACAGCTGCTGGACTTTAACCAGAAACTGGATATCAACCTGCTGGATAATGTGGTCAACTGCCTGTACCATGGGGTTGGGCCACAGGTAAGACCATTAAAAAAAACAGGCACCATAAAAAATAGCTTTCAAGCTCTTTATATTTATAGTTAGCCGCTGGGAGTATAATTTATAATATATACTAGATCCACTTCTATGACTTGATTTGTCCTCCTGAGACCAGAGCATGACTGCTGTGTGCATTTTACATTTCTCTTGTTGATTTTTAACTAGTAGCACCTGCGGACAGCGGGACTAAATTGTGACATTTTTAATAATACCAAGCTATAGAAAGTCAGTTTAAAAACTGATAATTAATTTTAATTTTTTTATTATTATTATTAATCAAATTGGTTATAATGTTTCCAGGAGTGTGGGTTATTCATGTTTTTGATACATTACAGAAATCAAAGCTGATTTTCTGTAAATCTGCTTTGGAACAATGTGTATTGGGAAAAGCACAAATAAAAAAACTATACTAATAAAATGTATTTGACTTGCAAATTTACAATGTTTTTATACTTTGGCAACAACATCTCAGTGTTCACTCATTGCACTGTCAAACAAACAAGCATTTTACCAAGAAATTAGCATGATTAGTTCTGATAGAAGTAATGGTCAGCATCATCCAATCACTGCCAACCATGTTAAAATAAAATTATGCATTATAAATTTGGAATCAAAGTACTCATTACTATTGTCCCATGTTTGCCAAACATGTTGAGCGGTCAAAACATCATCTGTAGCCTGAAACTGAACTTTTGAGAGGAAGTTTGGAATAAATAACACTTGGCTTCATAGGACACCTGTAGAATGCTCCTTTGCTCCCTATTTAGTGAATGACTTAACCTCCAGTGTGCTGTCTGTTCAGAATGCACTTTTAATTTCATCCTAACTCCATATAAAGCCTCTTAAAGAAACATTATTTGTTAATGTGAAAATGCACAGTAAATATAGGATTTCTAGTAAACTCCTTGTGCTCTTGTACACATTAGTGTACATTGTGTTTAGCAGCTTGGCTTTTCGTGATAAATCACTCAAATTTAAAAAATGGCATATCGGATGAAAGTAGAGACTTAAATCTTTTAACTCAAACTGGTTTCAGTGTAAAAACGTAATTAGGTTTCTTACTTGATGTAGTTTTGTTGGTGTTTCTCCCAAAAACAAACTCTGCTGTGATCGGTACCAAGTTGTTTTGTCACATGACTCTGTGCGTTGAAAGTTTAGCCCTTTACTGACAGCCCAGATTCTCCTTAACTAAGATCAGTCGGTTTAAATAAAATAAAATTATTCGTTGCATATAGAAAAGCCAAAATACAACATATATGCATATTTACAAGGTTTTTAGTTTATACACTATATAAGCTAACACAAAAGACCAGACCACATTTTTGTGGTTTAATTTTGTGAGTTGTCAAATGTTTCTCTAATTTCAGCAAAGAATGGCCCAGGAGGTGCTGACTCATTTGAAGGAGCACCCAGATGCATGGACACGAGTTGACACCATTCTGGAATTCTCTCAGAATATGAACACCAAAGTAAGCTGAATCCCAACTTACTCTGGTGGAGGGTAGTGGTTTTTATACTTTGAGGAAGATCTGATGTCTTATCAGAAATTATGCATAGTTCTGAGAGGTTAAAAGAAGGAATATAATTCGTTTTTTATTTTCCATCAAACCAGAGGATTGCCTTGTATAACAAATACCCATTTTTTCAATTTATGGGTCATTTGTTTACAGGGGTTGTTTAGCATCATGTCAGAAAGACACAGCAGTTCCTAACTAATTCCTCTCTACACAAGCAAGATCTCATTTTCCTACCTTTCTCCTTAAATTATTTTCCTGGTTAACCAAAGTCAACCTCAGAGTTAAAGTCAGTGTGTGAGGATCCTCTGTTGACAGTGAAATACCTCAGTACCTCTGCCTGTACAGCAGCCAGAGGTGCACTGGTGACTGATGGCCAACTCACTGTTTTTGGTTGGTTTATGTGAAACTCCTTGGAGTGCTGATCCATTGGATTTAAAATGCAAAATGAAGAGAAGAGCTATTTTAAAGAGGATTCTGGAAATGTATAAATTCTACAATTCTGAAACAGAACTTCCTCACTGATAAACCACATGAACACAGTCCCAGAGTTCATAACATGTGGGCTGATTGCTCACTTTGTTTGAAGTGGACAGACTTAATGCAAATTGTTTAGTAATGTTTGCATATTATAGTGTTTGGTATGAAATGTCTTGCCCAGTAAATTAAAAGACTTCCTCAAAGTACTCCTGACCCAGTTTGCCATCTGCTTGCCTTTTTAGATTGCTCTTAACCCTCTGGTCATTACTAATGTTTCAGTTGATTTATCAACAGTATCTGTAATTTAAAAAGATAATGGCCCAAAAGTGAGGGCTCTAGATGAACAGACAGGAAAAAATGCAGAGCAGGTAAATTCTTTGAATTTGTCTAAATTCATCAAGCAAATACAATATTTATAGAGAAAAAGCAAACAATAACTAATAATAAATTTTTTTGTTTGTTTGTTTTTTTTTGCATAACTTATTTACAGCCTTTTAGTAGGTGAAAAAGCAAACAAAAGAGAATTAATTGAAGTTGTTCTTATTTGATGTTAATCACAATGTTCCATTATGTTGATTGCTTGTAATAGGACGAAAAGGGGTGTGTCTTCCTGTGCACCTTGACACAGCTAGGCTTTGGCGGCAGGCCTCCACAAGGTCTACCTTTTAATTCCCTTACTCTCAATTCTGCTGTGCCTCCATTCACACTGCACATGCCTTATACGGAGCTGAGAGACGATAGGCAGATTACCCCGATTTTACTCCGGTCAGGAACATAAATGGTTATTTCCACTGTAGGGATTGTCAGTGTCTGTGTGTGCTGTGGTTCCCCCTTTCTCCCTCAGCATTTAATCTACTCTATCCTGGCCATTTTACTCGATTATTGACTTAAAAACTTTGCAACATCCCAAGTGAGCAATAAAGACTTGATGCTTAGCAGAATGTTGCAATGTTTTTCTGTCTTTCTCAATCTTAACTTTTACTGTTGAAACTTCTGAAAAATTAAAGGTGAAAGTATCCTGGTGGTTTTAGATGGTGAAGTGAGCCATGTAACTCTCTACTTTGTACTTCCGGGCCTCACCTTTAATGTTCATGGTTGATTTTTTTATTTTCTTTTGCATCTAACTTTTTTCCTCACATTATTCTTTCTTTTCTTTTTCCGCGTTTTTGCTGATCTTCATGAATCCCTACAGTTGAAATACTTTTGATTCAAATAACACTAGTGACCATAACAAGGACACCAATGCATCATGAATATTTTCATCTCCTGAAAAGAATCATATCAAACATCTTAGGTCAGTCCATAAACCCAAACCTGTGGCTCGTCTTGCTGTTCCTGAGACCCACACCAGTTATTGGTCAAAACAGTACAGTCTGTTTTATTGAGAAAGCAGGGGGTGTGGTCTTTTTCCTTAGTTTTTCCTTAGGAATGATTTAAACCTTAAGAGTGGCCACTGACTCTTAAAAAGAGACCCTTGGTTCTTTTTGTTTTCTGACAAAGTCGTTGCATCATTCCCTCAAGCTGCATGCTTTGTTGTGGCTGGGCACAGAGTCAGACCATTAGCTGTTTGTGATTAACGTCTCCTTCCCTGTGTTTCACATTCTGGTGTGACATGGCCAGAAACAGCAAAACTTCTACAGACTATATCATCCAGACATTGTACAGAAAGATTTGATGGGGAAATTCAAATATTTGGGCTCTTTAAAATAAAAAATATATTTTTTATTCTATTAAATTTAACCAACTGAAATCTGCATGATTTTATTTTTTAATCTCAATTAAATCTAAATAAACCAGAGAATATATTAAAATATATTAGGCAGTCAACTTAAGAACAATGCTTTGTTTTTCTTGTGTAACAGTACAGCCATGGCTGATTGGCCGGCTAAAGCATGGATCATTAACTCTTGGTTTGTTCTCTTGGCATTACAGTACTATGCACTGCAGATTCTGGAAACAGTTATTAAAACAAGATGGAAGATTCTCCCCAGAAACCAGTGCGAAGGTAAGACTGACTCACAAGAATATTTAACACGCTATACAAATTTCCTGCATGAAATTCAGCACAAAGGCTGGACTTGACTCTACAAGACGCTTCTAGCTGGCCAGCACATTCATTAAACCAAAGTGTGTTATTGCCAAGCCGAGTTGAATTCCCCTTTTAAAAATGCATGGAAGGTTGTCTGACCAGCTTAGTGTTCATCTGTTTCCAACAGGACCTGGATCTACTCTGTGAAAGATCTGTGGACAAGTGAAAGGGAAAACAACAAGTTTTAGGCTCGTATAATTGACAAATTAATAATAGAAACATGCTTTCAATGGCTAAGATAAAAATATGTCTCTGGTCAAGCAGTCAGTCTGAACCCATCAGAATAGGCATCAGTTGCATTGCAGATAATACCCTCTTGGTTTGCAGTGGCCAAACGGGACCAAAAAGAGCAAATTTATACAGTATCTGGATGCATTTACCATACAAAAAAATATGATTGCAGTATTCTAGAACTCTGTGGAGTGTGTACAAGATTTGTTGATAATCAGAACTACCGGTACATTCGGTGTCTTGGAGAGGACATTGTGCACGTGTAAAATAAAGTTTATATTATTCACATTTTGGCCATTGTTTATTTGTGTCTTAGCAGGCACTTTTTATCCAAATTGATTTACAGTTCATTACAGGGACAGTCCTGGGGTTAAGTGCCTTGCTCAGGGGTGCTATTGCAGTACATTCATCCATAAATCAAAATTAGCAGGGATCTCTTGAGAATTATTCTAGCTTTTAACTGTACATGCTTTTGTTGATTGAGTGAACATAAAATATTACTAATGGGCTCAATGTGAAAGAAATTAGTTTTTTCATAAGACATTTGTGTTAAAAGTCTCTGGTCCCTCTCCATATAAGAGCTTATTTAAAGCAAGAGATTTACTGAAAGTCAGCAGAGCTTTAAAGATTTTGCTGCTATGGACTAATCTGGCATGTTTAGAAGATGGTTTTGTAATATAAATCATGACATCATCCGTTAGTTAAAATTTCCTAAATTTGAATATTGGTAGCTTTTTATTCAGCATCAGTTTAAATACATGTATTCAAATTACTCTGATTTCCATTTTCAAAAGTAGAAAAAAGATCTGCACATGAACAGAGTAAAGAATCTTCTGAAATGAGCTGCTTCCATCCAGATGGAGAGCTCATGGGGGTTTTGCGCTGTCTTACTGTAAACACTTACGCTCTCCTCTGCTCTGCTTTATTTCAGGCATTAAAAAGTATGTTGTGGGCCTCATTATCAAGACGTCATCAGATGCAGCAAATGTTGAGGTCAGTGAACTTATGCTTATTTTGTTCACTATCATGCTGCTGTAGCTGTCTATTTGATGCTATGCTCTGACTCTTTTCAGAAAGAGAAGGTGTACATTGGAAAACTCAACATGATATTAGTACAGGTAAGATTTGTTTGATTGTGTTTAATGAATAGTTCAAACAAAAATGATAATTCTCTCATTATTAATTTATGCCTTCCCAAACTCTTATGACTTTCTTTCTTTTGCGTAACACAAACGAAGATATTTTTATGGAGATATGGTGTGTTTATGTCCATACAATGCAAGTCAATAAGGTCTAACACCAAAACTATAAATCTTGACTTTGGTATGCAATGGTCTCCACTGCACCCATTCACACACCAATGATGGCAGAGCTGCCATACAAGGCACTAGCCTGCCATTGGGAGCAACTTGGGGTTCAGTGTCTTGCCCAAGGACACTTCGGCATGTGGAGTCATGTGGGCCAGGAATCAAACCACCAACCCTGCGATTAATGTTCAACCCGCTCTACCACCTGAGCCACAGCCGCCCCCATAGCCACAGCCGCAGAGTTCTGTTTTTGCAGTGGGGGAGCGCCTCTAACCCCACATAATTGATAATAACATAATAATAAAATATGTATTATAACAAAATTTATGTTAATGTGTCATAATGAGTCACATTTCATTCAGTTACTGCTCTGAAGGATTTAGAGTGATTCGTTATACAGATTCAAACTGATAAATGTTGTATTTTAAAATTTTGTATATATTTTTTAAACAATTAATTGAAAGAACCAGGTCATTTAACGTGGACTACACTGGTCACACTGTATGTTTTTTTTGTGTGCAGCCAGTGAGGATAATGTAATAAAGAGAATTTGTCTATTTGTATTTATCTCATCACATTCACTGCAAACTTGGGTAAAATATGATTTATTTTGTTGTGGTACTGTACATTTTAATAGTAGTGCAGGAAACACTGTTGCAATTGTACAAATTTGTTAGCCTGACTTTTGTTATAGGTTCTTTGGTGTGTTTGTGTTCAGATCCTGAAGCAGGAGTGGCCGAAACACTGGCCCACATTTATCAGTGACATTGTTGGAGCGAGCCGCACCAGTGAGAGCCTTTGCCAGAACAACATGATAATTCTGAAGCTGCTCAGTGAGGAGGTTTTTGACTTCTCCAGTGGTCAGATGACACAGGTGAAAGCCAAACACCTGAAGGACAGGTGAGATTGCATTAATATTTGTTCATGAATAACAATATGTACTATCATACGTTAGAGTTCTAACTTTTTAGCAGTGTTTGTTACTTGCTCTTGTTATCAGCATTGTTACATGGTCTGATTTCTATCCACAGCATGTGCAATGAGTTCTCTCAAATATTCCAACTGTGCCAGTTTGTGATGGTAAGTGTTGGCCTTCTCTCTTGCTTTTCTCTATCACACAAAAAAAACACTTTCCAGCTGTTCTAGTTTGTGTAGGTATATAGAGACTTATGTCCTCATACACACACACACACACACACACACACACACACACACACACACACACACACAGAGGCCAATATAATCAATACATATTCCAGCTGTTCTAGTTTGTGAGAGTGTATAAGAACATACACTAACATCTACATGCAACAAATAGTGTTATTGTCTTTGTATGGCTGTATATGTAGTGGTCATTCACGTCATTCATTAATTCCCCCCTCCCCACCATTCTTAGGAAAATTCACAGAATGCCCCTCTGGTGCATGCAACTTTAGAGACTCTGCTAAGGTTTCTCAACTGGATTCCATTGGGCTACATTTTTGAAACGAAACTAATCAGTACTCTGGTGTACAAGGTAATATCTGAATTTTATTTATTTTTGCTGTTACAATCTTTTTGAAGGACTAGCAATATAGTAGAAAGATTTAATGTTTGCCTTTGAAAGATGATTTCATTTTTACCACTCCAAACATTCCCAGTTTAACTTGCACTTATTTGAGTATATATATATATTTTTTTGTATATTATATGTAAAGAATAATGTACAATAAGCTGGTAATTCCTTTTTAAATAAGCCCAGACAGGGTCAGGCGTTGTACCACCCTTGAGGGTTTTATTTTATGATGATGACTGGCTTACACGACTGCTTACAAAATAAATAAATAAATAAATAAGTGAATATGAAATATTGACCATGTTTACATGCATTTAAGAAAATTGTTTATTTAAGTGTTTTTGCAGTAAGCAGCATTCTAAATTCTTACATTCATCATGTAAACAGGAACACCGATTTCCTTACGCCGGTTAAGGGATTAAGAGAAAGTGATTTAACACACCTAGGTTTCTCCCGGAGAATGTGGCTTAATGTGGCCATGTAAACACATAAGCGACACATACGTTTTATGAAGTTTTTGAGGAGTGCTCATTTGAGTGAAATGACCAGAGAACAAACACAAACAAGTCAACACAGTGGAAAGATTAATAATTTCTGGGACAACAGTGGGAAAAGCACATACACTATAAACTATAACCATTTTTACACACAAATGTAAAATATGGACGGTCCCTCACATTCGCCTATATGCGCTTGTACATTGGGGAATCCCAGAGTTTTATATTAGGGGGAAATCCCACTATTGCAGCGCAATTCTGCTGCAGCTTGTGATAGTAAGTTAAGGAAACAAACACAGCAACAACTTTGGAATATCTGGAAATAAAGCAAAGCAACTGGGAATAAAATAGTGTAGTCTTCCTTGGATACCATGTTTGTTATTTACAGAAGTGCCGTGGAAAAATTATGTTGCTGTGGAGAAAGCTGCTTTCTGACCGAGCTGCATGTATAGGGGAGAACAGAGTATGACACATATACGGTGCATGTAAATTAGAACATTGCTTTCACACAATGGCTGCTTTCTGGTGTCCATGTAAATGTAGTCATTGATTTGAGCTAAAATTATTTAATTTTGTGAGTAGAGACCGTGGAACTAACACAGATTGAGCAATCTTAATCAGGTTTTCTAAAAAGAAGTGTAATAAATAGTTGTAAAGTAAAAGTAATGATTGAAAAATAAAATGGTACCATTATAGTATGCAATAACACAGTCCTCTACTGGGTTGATCTTTAGTTCTTAAACGTGCCGATGTTCCGCAACGTGACACTGAAGTGTTTGACTGAGATCGCAGGAGTCAGCGTCAGCCAGTACGAGGAGCAGTTTGTTAGTCTCTTCACTCTGACCATGATGCAGCTCAAACAGGTAACGCATACACTTCTTTTGCCTGTGTTCTGTGGTGCAGGTCAAATGCAAAACCAAGTATAATGTCCCTTTTATTCATTAAAACAGGCACCAATTGGTCTTGGCACAGACTTATATCGTCTTTATTGCCACCTCTAACTTACCCTTGATTTCTTATGTGTTGAAGATGCTTCCCCTGAACACCAACATCCGGCTGGCATATGCGAATGGTAAAGATGATGAGCAAAACTTCATTCAGAACCTCAGCCTGTTCCTCTGCACCTTCCTTAAAGAGCACGGACAGCTGATAGAAAAGAGACTGAACCTCAGAGAGACTCTTATGGAGGTACACACAAACTGCTTGGATAGATATGGAGACAAACACATTAAATCAGCCTCAGGTATGGAAGTATTCAAACACAGGATCTGACACCTGTTTGTCCCTCTGTTTAGGCTCTGCATTACATGTTGCTGGTGTCTGAGGTGGAGGAAACGGAGATCTTTAAAATCTGTTTGGAGTACTGGAACCATCTTGCAGCTGAGCTCTACAGAGAGAGTCCCTTCTCCACCTCCACATCTCCTCTCCTTTCAGGGAGCCAACACTTCGATGTACCACCCCGCAGACAACTTTATCTGCCTGTGCTGTCTAAGGTTAGTGGACACACACTCAGATTGACACACTGAGATAGCAAGCACCTAATTTTAGTTTTTAATTTTAGGAAGCATATATGTGTTCCTGTGCTGCAGGTGCGCTTGCTGATGGTGAGCCGCATGGCCAAGCCAGAGGAAGTTCTGGTGGTGGAAAACGATCAGGGTGAGGTGGTTAGAGAATTTATGAAGGACACAGACTCCATCAACCTCTACAAGAACATGAGGGAGACGCTTGGTGAGAGCTCTGCTCCTCATCTCTTTTGATGCAAACTAGTGTCAGAAATCACATAGTGTGTCATCCTGTCCATGTCAAGTCATTTCATTTAATAATTTACTTAAAATAAATTCTAAATAATTAACTAGACATAATAGGATAATAATAAAAATATATATTTTTATAAGATTAACAAAATGTTAATTTCAGGGGCTTTTTTTCCCTACACATTTTGAATTTTGGTGGCATTTTTAAGCCACTTTTTAATTTCTGACCCTGATTCAGACCTCCCAAAGTTTTTCATCTTAACTTTTTTGCATGTGAGTTTCTCCTGTACTGATGGACCCCCCAGCATGAGTTCTTTAATGCATGCTGTAATAAAAATAAATCTTATCTTACACCTTACAGCAGGTGCAATGAAGGTTATATCACAGCAGGTACACTGAAGGTCAGATTATATATTATCAAGCATATAATCTGGTGTTTAGATGTTTATAATGATAGATAAGATGCGATCGCGAATTACATGCAATGGAGCATGGGACTCTTGAGTTTGTTATAAAAAAATAGCCCTTCCACTTCCCCAGCACTAAAAGTGGTTACAATAAATGATGGATGTAATAGGAGAAGGTTTGAGTGGACTGACTTGTTTGTATATTTTTTGTTTGATGTCAGAAAACATGGCTGTATCGCTGCATCAAAACTTTAATCATTAAACTTTTATTTAGTGATTTTTTTTTTAATGTTTGTAACATATAAAAATAAAGATATTGTGATGTTGAAAAGACTATTTGAGCAGCTAGTTCATTATGACAACCACTTCTGTTACTCTTTTGCTGGAAAACAGCAGCATGAATGCAGGTCACACCGGTTTGATCATACACGTCTGAGCCCAGCATAGTGTGATCACACCAGTTTGATTGTACGTACGAAAGGGTTAACTATGCTTGTGTTTGTGAGTAGTGACTTAATTTCTATTTGACTCGCTTTATCTTTCTGCAGTCTATCTGACCCATCTGGACTATGCTGATACAGAGCGCATTATGACAGAGAAGCTTCATAATCAAGTGAATGGCACTGAGTGGTCCTGGAAAAACCTCAACACGCTGTGTTGGGCCATTGGATCCATCAGTGGAGCCATGCATGAGGAGGATGAGAAGAGGTTCCTTGTCACAGTCATTAAGGTGCAGGAATCTTTAAGTGAGCGATTTATGTACTTTCAATTCTATTCCAGTATGACAATGCCCCTGTGCACAAACCAAGGTCCATAATAAATGGTTTACTTCATCTGGTGTGGAAGAACTTGACTGGATTGCATAAAGTTCATACCTGAATCCCATTGAACATCTTTGGGGTTAATTAGAATGCCAACTGTTAGCTAGGCCTCATTGCCCAACCTCAGTGCCTGACCTCACTGATATGGAGTGTCTGAATTGGAGCAAATCCCTGCAGCCATGTAACTACATAGAATATAGTGGAAAGCCCAGAAGAGGGGAAGCTATTATTGCAGCGACGGGGGAATAGATGCCTATGGTTTTGAAATTAAATGTTCATCAAGCACATATAGTGTCCACAAACTTCTGGTCACATAGTGTAACATTAAGTATTTAAAATGAGTTAATATTAACTGGATGATAGATGTGTAGAACATACATCCCTCAATTTTATGCATCCTTTTCATCTGGAGAGTACTGTTACAGATGCATATAAAGAAGTCTTATTACTTGGATTACTAATTTGCATATGTTATCTACAGGATCTGCTGGGCCTATGCGAGCAGAAGAGAGGCAAGGACAACAAGGCCATTATTGCCTCCAACATCATGTACATAGTGGGCCAGTACCCACGTTTCCTACGTGCACACTGGAAATTCCTGAAGACTGTCGTCAACAAATTGTTTGAGTTCATGCACGGTGAGACACAAAGACTTTGAGTCTTAGAATAGAATCAAAGGTTTGCATCTCTATACAACTGTAATATTTTTTGCTCTAATCTCTAAATAGAAGACGCTTTGATGTCACATTTGATTACACATACACATGGTGCTGCTATATAGTAATTTATGGAACAGTTAGTATGATAGATAAATATGAAAAAATCTAATTTTAGCTTAAACATAGAAGAGCCCATGAAATTTAAAAGCTGTTCAATTGTGAATTTTACTATTCGCCCCTTTCAGAGACCCATGATGGAGTGCAGGACATGGCATGTGACACATTCATTAAAATAGCTCAGAAGTGCAGGAGGCATTTTGTGCAGGTGCAGGTGGGAGAGGTGATGCCCTTCATTGATGAGATTCTCAACAACATCAACACCATCATCTGTGACCTACAGCCCCAGCAGGTACCAAATATCCCCATCCATCTAAGTTAGCCTGTTCCATGTGTGATTTTGACACTTTGTGTTTTAGGAATGTAGAGGTTTGTGCAGATGTTTTTTTTTTTGTTTTCAGTACAGCTTGATCTGAGTAATATCCTGTTCTCAGGTTCATACATTTTATGAAGCTGTCGGCTATATGATTGGAGCACAAACTGACCAGGCTGTGCAGGAGCACCTTATAGAGAAGTACATGTTGTTACCTAATCAGGTGTGGGATAGCATCATTCAGCAGGCGACCAAGGTGTGATATATTTACCTTTAAATAGTGCCAGTTTATTTCACACAATTAATTTTGTTTATATGTGAATAAATTAGGGCTGGGTGATAAAACAATCTCAATATTTATTGCAATAAAAAAATCCATGATATCGATGATGAGCTTTTGAATAATTTTCGATATTTATCCTGTGTTCTAAATCTAGACGATCAGGTGCTTGTCGCTAAAGAAACAAGCAGTTCAGCTTTCTCAGACTGTATGAAGTTGCTAACGTAAGCTGCTTTGCTAACGATTAGGCTACACCAGTCACCACTGTCCGGATGGAATCAATGACTGGCGAAAGACATCATGATGACGGTTGTGCCCTCTCATCGTCTCTAGTGAGCAGCGCGACAAAACAACAGTGCTGTTTACACCAGATCTGATCTTTCAGCGCTGTATTCTTAAATATTTTTCTCTAGCTCCGAACACACTTAATTTATGCCCTGTCCCACTCTGCACGCATTGCCTATTTTCCCCGCATGTGAGTAGACATGAGGCACCGCATAAGTTAATGCAGTTCCAGAGCGTGTTCTAGACCTAGATGTTTTTTCCTTCTAAATGTAACTTTATTAACCAGCTTGTTACGAGCTTTAAATAATAAACAAATAGATTTCTGTTATTATTTGTCAAATTAATCAGATGTCATCATCTCTGGCATGGATGGCAAGGAAAGACAATAAAATTACTAGTTTGTCGCCTAGACTTTCTTACTTTAATAAAATATAAAAATGGTCCATTCAGACATTTAAATTTTCTTAATATCCCGGAAACCACATACAGTACCATTCCTCAGTCAAGGGCATCTATGCCCCCATACTTGGGTATCTGAAAGTAACAAAAAATATATCAATAATTTGAATGAAAAAATGAATTGCTGTCATTAAGCTTCAAAATGAACAGACGATCTTTTAACATTCTTATCCAACTGCACTTGACTCTATGAAATGTTTTAATATTTTGGTAGATCTCTCAAACCCCCATGCTTTGGCCCCAATTCGGGCCCGAAAGCAGTTTTGTAAAGACTATTTTGACTGTTTCTTCTTTTCTTCTGCCAACTTGGAAATTAAAAAACAAAATTACAAATGTGTATGTATATCGTGATAAGAACCGATATCGAATGATATGAAAAAGAATATTGTGATAGTATTTTTGGCCATATCACCCAGCCCTAGATTAAATTGACACATGCTCTGCACTGATTGATCATGAATGGTTATTTCTTCTACTTTCTGCTGTAGAATGTGGACATCCTGAAGGACCCAGAGACTGTGAAGCAGTTGGGCAGCATTCTGAAGACCAATGTCAGAGCGTGTAAAGCTGTGGGTCACCCTTTTGTTATTCAGCTGGGCCGAATCTATCTGGACATGCTCAATGTATACAAGTGCCTAAGTGAAAACATCTCTGCTGCCATCCAGACCAATGGTGTGTGTTTTTCTGTATGCAAAATATCAATATATGCTTTTCAGAATTTCCCATCATGTGTGTATGTTCTTGAAAGAAATGTTTTGTTCCTTATGCACTTGCATATTAATTTGTGTATTTGCATTTCTGTTGGTTGTCACAGAGCATCAGATCTGCATTAAACTGAAGTCAGTCTGATTACACAAACTCGCTCAGCTGGAAGATAAAAAGGTTGCTGCAGATTTTAGCACCATGTGCGTGTGTGAACAGCAGTCCATTACAGGGTTATACTGTATATAGCACTGCAGCTTGAACTGAATAATAGCCTAAAGAAAATTCTTACTAATGTGAAAGTCTGACTTATCTGAACACTTTAATGTGTAGTGCAAGCATTATATAATCTGCTGCATTCAAGAACCACAGGGGATTTGTTTACATCTCGGTGTAAATTTGTGTGTATGCAGGGTTCGTACAAGGTAATTGAAGTACTTGAATTTGGCTTTTTCAAATTTAAGTCCTGGAAAACCCTTGAAAATAGCAATTTTTACCAAGAGGTGCTTATAAAGTTCTTGAATGATAGAAAATCATTAAATATGTTGCTAAAATCATTTAATAGATGAAATTTGTTTATTTATTTTCCGAAAAACACGAAGACAGACCACTAGACCGCTGCTGAAGCAGGCAGTGCATAGACGCTGCTGTCACGTGGCACCTGTTACTTTTGGCAGCGATCAGAATAGGACGATCACAATCTGGAAATGTTATAGATACTGCTGTGGCGGATTTAACAAGTATGAATCCTTGCAACTATTAGTTTTAATAAAAAATGACTCCAGAGTGAAACATTTTGATGAGATGTAAAATGTTCTGAGATTTGAATGCAGATCAATGGAGGATTCAGTTTTGTTAGCCGTCTAGCAACTCCTTGTGTAAAGACAGCTTTGTGTCTTACGAAGTATGTTGGCAAATATGTCCCTTGACTTATTAGCCATGAAAACACATGGTCGTGTATGCAGCGAGCTGCGAGTCACACACACCTGTTCCTCTTACCTCTGAGTGATCAGCTGCTGCGCACTTCAGCGGCTCTCTCCTTCTCTGCACGGCAGTGCAGTTTGCCCCTGGGAGCTTCAACAGCGCAGACTAAAAGAGTTTTAATGAAGAAGGGTTTCTACAGCCCTTCATCATACCCGAGAAAGGCGGCAGCTTACCACCGATCTTGGACTTGCGAGTTTTCCACCGGGCTTTCCACAAACTCCCGTTAAAAATGCTCACGCAAAAACACATCTTCACTTGCGTCCAGCATCTAAATTGGTTCGCAGCGGTAGACCTGAAGGACCTTTCTACGTTTCGCGTTCGACGGCCAGGCGTATCAGTACAAGGTCCTCCCCTTCGGCATTTCCCTGTCCCCTCGTGTCTTTACAAAGGTCGCAGAGGCAGCCTTTGCCCCGCTCCGAGAAGCCGGCATCCGCATACTCAACTACCTCGACGATTGGCTTATTTTGACCCACTCCCGAGAGTTACTATGCGCCCACAGGGACCAGGTGCTCAGGCACCTCAGCCGCTTAGGGCTTCAGGTCAACTGGGAAAAGAGCAAGCTCGCCCCGGTTCAGAGCATCTCTTTTCTCTGCATGGAGTTAGACTCAGTCACAATTTTAGCGTACCTCACCAACGAGCGCGCCCTGAAGAGGTTTCACCCGCTGGTTCAGGGCAAACAAGTCTTGATCAGATCAGACAGCACCACCGTGTTTGCGTATATAAAACGCCAAGGCGGCGTATGCTCCCGCCACATGTCACAACTTGCCCGTCGTCTCCTCCTTTGGAGCAGTCAGGTCAGTGTTCTTATTTCTGCAGGAGGTTGGAGGGGAGGCTGTCCCCGTCCAGCTTGAAGGTGTATGTAGCTGCTATCGCAGCCCACCACGACACAGTAGACGGCAAGTCTTTGGGTAAGCAAAAATAAGTAACCACCTTCGAGCCGCTAGAATCAGTTGGACTCAGGACCCTCTCCCTAAAGACAGCCCTGCTGATCGCGCTGCCCCAGGAGGAGGCAGACCCAGCCCCTTCGTTGCTGTGTCCGGTACGTGCTTTGCGTACCTATTTGGACCGCACACAGAGCTGTAGACGTTCTGAGCAGCTCTTTGTCTGCTTTGGTGGACAGCGGAAAGGGAACACTGTCTCCAAACAGAGGCTCTCTCCAAACAGAGGCTCTCCCACTGGGTGGTGGACGCCATTTCATTGGCCTATCGCACCCAGGCCGTGCTCCCCCTTGCTAAATTACTAATAATTTAAATAATTAAAAAATAATGTTTGTCGCTTGATTTCAAGGCATTGGTGTTATAACATGTTAAAACATGTTTTTTGGTATATATTTTTTTTATGTTTTGGCATTTTTATTTATATAAAAAGTTGTGGAAAATAATTAAGGTCAAAGTTCAGAGGTTGCTTAAATATGCATTTAGTGATTTTTTTCCCAGCATGTAAAAAAGTTATTAATTCACATTTTAACTAATTTTGTCACAAAATATTTGGTGTTGTACCCTGTTAAACACTCAAAATGTGGTGTTGTAACCCATTTAACCCTCATTTGTGTTTACATAGTGTGAACTTGCTTCGTTCAAGAAACAGAATTAAATAATAAAAGAATAATGCCAAGTTGTCCTTTATGAATAAAATTTTATGTCAACATTTTACAAAATGTTAACCCTCAGCGATTATTGTCAAAAACAGAACTGAATGGAAATTTTCAATATTTTGTAAATTGGAAAGTCAAATTTTTTGAGAGTGACCCATTTGCAATTTGGGTCAGTTCCTCATAAATCTGTTGTGTGACTGAAACACAGCACATAAGTCATATGGACTACTCTTTACGGACCCAGTTATTCACTTTTGTTGGAAAGCGAAATGTGTTTTTAGGGAGCACACTACAATTGCGCATCAATTTCATTGTGAATGAACCAAGAATTATTACTGTGAGAATATGTAGTTAAAGATGCACATTGAGGTATGTTGTACTTGTGATAAGTGGTGTTTAATAAAAATAAATTAACTGAATGAATAAAATGTTATTATTTTAAATAAAAAAATAAAGAAATTGTTTTAATGACGTCTTGAGCATAGTCCTTGAAAACAAATAAAAATGTGCTTGAAAAGTTCTTGAATTTAACTATGAAACATCTGTACAAACCCTGTGTATGTGCCTGATCTGCATTTGTCTGTTTTTATAGGTGAGATGGTGACAAAGCAGCCTCTGATCAGGAGCATGCGCACTGTAAAGAGAGAGACGCTGAAGCTAATCTCAGGATGGGTCAGTCGCTCCAATGACCCACAGATGGTAAGAGACATATCGCAGCTATGTTTTGGCAATAGGGTCTGTACTGAAAGTGCTGAACAAATTAAAGTGTTATACGTACAGTACCTTATTGAAACCATTCAAAGAAACAAGATGGCAGTACGAGACTTTGAGTCTCACGTCTGTGTATTTATTGAATCAGTATTAGTGTCTCTGTGTTGCTAATTCTGTTATACCTGCTTTAGGTCTGCCAGTCTGGACCTGCTCAGATTAGCACTGTCCTTACACAACACACTCTTATCCGCCATCCTTTAAGCCTGTCTGCGCATGTGTGTGTTTTTCCAGGTGGGGGAAAACTTTGTTCCTCCGCTGTTGGATGCTGTGCTCATAGATTATCAGCGCAATGTCCCAGCAGCAAGAGAACCGGAAGTGCTCAGTACCATGGCAACAATCGTAAACAAACTGGGTGGACACATTACTGGAGAGATCCCACAGATATTTGATGCAGTGTTTGAGTGCACATTAAATATGATCAACAAAGTGAGTGGCCTTAATTCAACTCTTAAATCCTGTAATGAAAAAAAAAAATTATTATTAAACATGGCTTTTATTTGTTTGTTCTTTTGAAGAATAATTACAAATAAGTTTTTGGGGAATTTTGCAGTGTGTGATTATTCTTTAGTTTTTAAAATTACTTGTTTTTGTATTTGTTTTTATTTAGGATTTTGAAGAGTACCCGGAGCACCGGACACATTTCTTCTATCTGCTGCAGGCAGTGAACTCTCACTGTTTCCCAGCATTCCTGGCCATCCCACCAGCACAGTTTAAACTTGTGCTTGACTCAATTATATGGGCCTTTAAACACACTATGAGAAATGTGGCAGACACTGGTGAGAACCTCAGATGCATTTATAAGAGCCAGATTTCTAATGTACCATAATCATTTGACATCATAAACATACATCAAATGAAAAATGTGACGGCAGGCCTCCAGATTCTGTACACGCTGCTGCAGAACGTGGCCCAGGAAGAGGCAGCAGCGCAGAGCTTCTATCAGACATACTTCTGTGACATTCTTCAGCACATCTTCTCCGTCGTTACGGATACATCACACACAGCTGGTGAGTTTTGCTCTCACCCCCTTCTGTCCTTCTTTTTATGTCTGTTTTTTTTCTTGAAAACTGATTAATCAGTCTCAGACAAAATTCTCAGTTTTTGATAAATCACAATTACAGAGCATATATAATTGTATTAAATGTAATTTCATGTTTATTTTTTGTTATACATTTTTTCAATTTTGTTTTCAATGTACATTAATTTCATGCATTATGATTAAGCTGTGTAAAACTCTCTTTTCGGCTCTTTTGTTAAACCTCTGTGCATTTGTGCTGCAGGTTTGACTATGCATGCTTCTATCCTGGCATACATGTTTAACCTTGTTGAGGAAGGAAAAATCAGCACAACTCTGAACCCATCAAATCCAGTCAGCAACCAGGTGTTCATCCAGGAGTTTGTGGCCAACTTGCTAAAATCAGCTTTCCCACACTTACAGGAGTGAGTATCCCACAGGGAACCTGTTTCTAAAATGATGGTTTCAAGGACCGCGTGTGTCCAGTACAAGCTTTCCGGTTCATATAGCTCTGGCGCTGTTTCACATCATGAATTCTAGTGGCCGCAAAAAGTATTAATTCACTTAAAGGGATAGTTCTCCCACAAATGTGGGGTTTATAGAAGAATATCTCCGCTCGGTAGGTCCATACAATGCAAGTAATTGGTGGCCAGAACTTTGAAGGTCTAAAAAGCATATTAAGACAGCATAAAAGTAATACATATGACTCCAGTTTTTAAAGCTATATCTTCAGAATTAATGTGATAGGTGTAGGTGAGAAACAGATCATTTTTAATTATTATAATCAATCTCCACTTTAACTTTTCACTTCCACATTCTTCTCCTTTTTTTTTTTTTTTGGTAACTCACTCTTCCTGCATGTCTCCACCTACTGGGCAGGGATGAGAATTTATAGTAAAAAATTACTTAAAAGTTGGATAGTTTACGTTATGCTGCCTTTATATGCTTTTTGGACCATCACATTTCTGGACATCATTCAATTGCATTGTATGGACCTACAGAGCAGAGATATTCTTCTAAAAATCTTTGTGTTCACAGAAGAAAGACACATCTAGGAAGGCATGAGGGTGAGTAAATGAATAGAGAATTGTAATTATTGGGTGAACTGTCCCTTTAGGCCACAATTCAGAAATGTATGAATTTCATTGCACTAGATAAAAAATATAAAACCGAGAATCAGCTCCAAACACATGATGCTAGACCTTTCCTCAGAACTACCTTCACTGTTCTTAGCCATTTAGCATTTACTTTCAACCAAATTGTTCTAATGTCAGTACCCCCTCAAGTTCACCCAGGTTTCCTAGCAGAGTAACCACAGTTCATCACAATAACTATGGACATGTTCCACTAAATTTAACAACCAGAAAGTGTCCAAAAATTTTGTATCTCAAATTTGTGCAGTATGTTTATTGTTTTATATAGTATAATTCAAAACAGTTATTTTAAAGAAAGCTTGTGAAAGAGAGATTGCTTGTGCTATTTATATATAACAAAAATACCTTGTGTTATCTAATACAATGACATTCATAGATTTATGTGCATTCATGTCCAAATACTTTTTGGTGCTACCGTATGTTTTTTGAAAGGTGACTCTTACGCAAATCAGCCCTCAGGGATGAGGTAATTTTCACCCAGTAGGCACCATGCTGTGAGATGAATGAATGGACTTGAACAAGTGACAGTTCTTTTTAAATATTTTGGGATATGTTTATGTGTAGCTATATTAGTATTCCCTGTCTGACTATGCGCCTTCTCTCTTTGCAGTGCCCAGGTGAAAGTGTTTGTGACTGGCCTGTTCAGTTTAAACCAAGACATCCCAGCATTCAAAGAACACTTAAGGGATTTCCTTGTGCAGATCAAGGTTGGTTGCAAGCTATTTGTCCTACTGAGACAAGAACACCTGAGTATATTTTTTACTGAAATAATATGTTGTCTATAAATCAGAGGTGGGGTACTCGAGATTCGTGACTTGACTTGAGTCTGACTCGAGTCGCAAATTTAAGGCCTTGTGGCTAACAGCATTTCTTGTCATCTGTCACTCCACGACCTCTTATATTCCACCCACCTGTTGCAGGTAGTTGAGCAAAATTACTTGTGCATTAAATACATTTGGATGAGGAGCTCGCAAACTGGATTGAGCCTCGTCTAAATTTTAATTGGTTAATTCTAAAAATCTAAACAATTCGGATTATAAGGTTTCTAGAAGTATTCACTGTATTTTTAAGTGCCCACAATAAAAATTCCGTGCATTTTCATTAACACATTTTACTGATATATATATATATATATATATATATATTGTATAACACATTACTGTTATACAATTCATAACAAAAATGAATGTAAAGATATGTATATTAGTTCATCGTTTCAGATAAAAAATAAATATTTATTTCAAAAACGAACCTATTTATTTTAGTACTGTGGCTTGACTCGACTTGAATTGAAACTCATCAGGACTCGACTTGACTTGCTTGAGGTGACTCGCTGACTGGACTTGACTTGCTTGAGGTGACTCACTGACTGGACTTGACTTGCTTGAGGTGACTCACTGACTGGACTTGACTTGCTTGATTTGTCTGCACTGCACTTGAGACTTGACTCGAGACTTGATGGTTAAGACTTGAGACTTGCTTGTGACTTGAACATGTGTGACTTGCTCCCACCTCTGCTATAAATATAATTAGGTTTTGACTTCAATTGTAATTGTACAAACAAATGTTAATTTGATTCTTTCCTGTATCATTATATAGCAATGCTGCTGCTAAATATACAGTGCCGTGGCAAAAGAAATGACATTTTTCAGCTTGCTGTCTGAACTAGTTGTGCAACGTGACTAAATCAGTTTCACAAACAAATGAGCCAGTTCTTTTAATGAATCACTGAAAAAGACTCACAAACATACAAGTTATCGGTTTTAATTAGTCAGATGGATTCTTCACTGAATTAACTCGCTGAAACCATCAGTGGTTACTGAATCGCAAGTCACTTTCAGTCTTGTCTTATTCTCAAAACTCTTTGAAGCATGTTACCAAAAATTATATTTGTAATGTTTTATTTATATAATTTTAAACAAATAATGGGGTTGGGACATAATTTTGTTGGAAACACTGGTGGGTTAATAAGTGTTTATTTACATTACTGTGCACATGTTTTAGGCACTTAAATGTAAAATGTTGCATGTCTTCAGAAATAATGCCTTAAATAGTTTTTATCTATCAATTAACATCTTATAAAGTCCAGTAAACCTAAAAGCTAAATCAATATTTTGTGTGACCACATTTTCCTTCAAAACAGTGCCAATTCTCCTAGGTACACCTGCACACAGTTTTTCTTAGTTGTTGGCAGATAGGTGCTCCAAGCTTCTTGGAGAATTCACCACAGTTCTTCTATCTATTTAGCCTGTCTCAATTGCTTCTGTCTCTTTATGCAATCTCAGACTGACACAATGTACATGGGAGATGTAAACGTGTGAATAGAGGAAATAGTCAAGTCAATTTGATTTGTTTAGCGCCCTTCACAACACACATCGTTTCAAAGCAGCTTTACAGAAGATCAGGCATTAACAGATGATAAAACTGTAATGTCTATAATGTCGATGAATCATCATTGTGTAATTAGATGAAATAGGATTGTTAATTGTGTTTAAAAATACGTAATTAAATAATAATTGCATTAATAACCCCAAATGTAGATGGTGTGAGAGAGTGTGCTGTCACTTTGACCTTTAAGAGATTGTGAAGTATTGTGGAACTATATGGGTCATAAGGAGTGCAAAGGGACAGAGGGAGTGGTGGGTGTGTGTTAAATGGAGAGAGAGTGTAATATAGGAGATTATGGCAGAGATGAAAGCTTGCTGGCAGACTGCATCGATGCAGGCAAACTCCATGAAATGCTCACTCATTTCTCTGTGTACGTGCAGGAATTTGCAGGTGAGGACACCACTGATCTGTTTCTGGAGGAGAGGGAGGCCTCACTGCGTCAGGCCCAGGAGGAGAAACACAAACTGCAGATGTCTGTGCCTGGCATCCTCAACCCTCACGAAATACCTGAGGAGATGTGTGACTGAGTTCACATAAGAACACACGCGCACACAACACACTGCGATGACTCCTAAACATACTAAACACACAACCAAAGCAGTGTTGAGGCTGCTCTTCTTTGGGCCATCTGTGTGTATGTGTACATGTGTGTGAGTGCTTTAGGCTCTTCCTGTAAGGTGATTCCTGCACTTGGCTGTCTCTTGACCAAAACAGTGCCAATCTGTACATGATACTGTCACCCAGTGGCTCTGTTTGCATAGTACGTGTTTCATGAAGACACTTTTATGTATTACCTTTCCATTGTTAACAGCTTATGTTTGGTCAACGGCGCATGAAATCACATCTGTACAGTTAACTTTTGCTTACGCGCTCGTTTTCCTTCAGCCTCTCCTCTAATTTCCATCAGTCTTCTCCTGTCCTCTCTTTACACACATCATGTATTTGTTAATGTATATGATATATAAAGACCAGAGTGCAGTTTGTTGTGTTTGCAGAGAGCTGTGTGTGTTCTGGCAGTGGGCAAATGTACCTAGTTTCAGTGTGTGCGCCAGATTGCAGCCATTGAGCAGCACACCTGTGCCAGCCAATGAGAATGTTGATGAACGTCAGTGATTGTAGAGGTCGCAGAGTTGCTGTGTTTCTCACTGGCTTAAGTTTTGGGGCCCCTGTGTGTGTGTGTGAAGAGCCGAGAGTCATTTGAGACTAAAGTAGCTCTATACTTCCTGCAGAGAGCAGCAGAATGTGAACTAGCACAGATCACTGAGTGAATAGACTGATCGATACTGCTGTGGTTGTGAGTGCCGTTTGGGACCTGCAACTTTATAGAGTGGAAGCTCTCTTAATTGCTTTTCTACATGAGAGTGTTCAGAAGCCCTCTATATGTTCATATCGACATAATTGTACAGCATCTTTACTACCCTGGGAACACATGGATGGTTCGTCCTGTTTCGTTGTGGGTGTGCGAGCGTGCGTGTGTGTTGTCGCTAAGCCGACATCAGGTTTTTTGTTTTCCTCAATGAGGATGGTTGCTCCTTTTGTGAGCTTTCATTAAACTGAAGTTTAAAAAAAGTGGTTGAAATATTTATGGGTTCTTTTAGGCTACACCTTTATAACTGCTCATGTTAACTCGCTCAGAGATGGCTTTGGAGTTTTTTTAATTGTACTAATTTACATTGTTTGCCATGCTGTAGTGCAACAGGACACTACCCAGAGCAAAAATAAATATCAGTTTACATTTAATTTTGTATTTTTGCATTTTTCATTTGTAACTTTTTGAGTCTTGTCCAAATAAGGCAAAAGGGTTTTATTCAGAGAAAACAGAAATGCCAACATTCTCATTAGGACAAGAATGTACCAATCTAAATACTGATGATCAATGGTTTATTCCCCTTTACTATGTGTTGCATTTGTTGTGAATTTTTTTGAACTGATTAAAGTTGAAGAATTTTATACTTCTGTCTGATTTCTCTTTGTTTTTTTTGACAGTGTAATATGACGTATGGAAATTTACAGAGGAAAAACCTCAAGTAGTTTGAAAGGGCATGGCCATCAACACCAACCTCAGATTGTTGTATCACATTTATAAACATTTCACTAATGTACATTCAGTTGGGGAAGAGGATGGGGTAATCAGATCCCTTATTTCATGTAAACTACAACCAGCTGGGATCAACCCATTATTCACAGAAGGGTTAGAAAAGCCTACCCTCCACCTGCTCTATTTATTCTAGCAGCTGAGATCCATTTCCGCACTAATGCTTCTCCAAGGCCACGGTTATAATGAAACCCACCATCAACTAAGCTCTGACAGTATCCTGCTGTTTGAATAGATCTCAAGAGCAATGTGACTGCACGGAAGTGCAGTGTTGAGTTTCTCCACTAGTACAGTTTCCTTGAATAGTTGTACTCTAATATGCACATACCAAGAATCACATCTCTTTTTGTGTTCTCATGGGTGATACATATGCAAACATAGACCTCAGTCCACATGCCATAACAGTTGTGCAAATGCATCACTTCTGTTTGTTTTTGACTGCCAAATCCAGCATGAACGTTCTAGAAGTGTTTTTTTTATCTTAATAAACTCTCTTGAGTTCTATTGGAACATTAATGTTTGCAGCCAGAATTATCAGAACATATTAAAATTAAGTTTTAAAGCCCTCAGGATTTTCCTTAAGTTCTAAAGGTTTGAAATTCTAGAATCTGGTCTGAGGGGTACAGTAGAACCTTTCTCAGAAATGCTGTTCAGAGGCCAACCTAGCCATACTTCTACTCATTTCAACAGAAAATCTTGATAATGTATAACTGAAGCTGTTAAAATCCAGCTCCGTCCAGATCCAGCTCCGTTCCTGCTTGGTGTTGGACTCCACTGCTATGTGTTTCTGAGTGTTGATGACAAACTTCAGCTGGTGCTAGCCAGACATTACTTCAATCTTTTGACTGAAGAGTATGAACTAATGCCAACTCCAACTGTAAGACATTGGATACTTCATATGCCACTGCCTGAACTGCATTGGATTTAGGATGGACCCCACTGAACCTTCAACCTACCCTGCAGGTTGAACTGCGCTGCACCTCACTGATCTCTGCCTGCATCACCTTTGTCTGTTGATGGACTACACTCTTGAAATGGAATACATAGACTATACTCTTAAGTCAAAAGATATAAATAACTAATATTGGCATGATATTCATGATGTAAAGGTTATTTTTCTACAGTAACCAACATCTTATGGAGTTTTTCGTTCCTTGGCACAATCGCCATCAGCTTGCTCATTGGGGTTCTAAATACAATTATTATTTATTTTATTTTTATTGCTTTTTTTATATATAAATTGTATTTATTATTACACAATTTACAATAATATTTAATCAAACTACACAAAGATCACTGTAAAGCTGCTTTGAAACGATGTGTGTTGGGAAAAGCTGTACAAATAAAAATGACGACCTTTGTTAATGAAGAAAATGTTTTTTGTTTAATTGCGTCGTTTAGTCAGTTAATATCTACAGCACTAAATTCATTACGTTTGTTCTCATTTTCAGTCTGCAGAAAACAGATGCCTGAAAATGCATAAGTAAAATTTAAAATAAAATCTATCTACTATACAATCTCAGAGAGGAGATGAGAGGAGTAACTTTTTATGTGAAATGTGAGACACAACAACTCTGTTATGTGAAGTAAAATTGCTGTCTTCTGTGTAATCTGGCTCAGCAGATTTGACTCTATTGTAAGATATATACTGCCATCTACAGGTCATTCTAGGTTTTATGTAGCTGCTCAGTCTTGAGGTTACTGGTGGAGGATAGTGCATTTGTTGTTGTCACTCGTCCACAAATAATGAGGAATTGGTAATAACCAATATTACCAATTACATTATTAAAGTTGTTAATTTTACTTCATACTGTCAGTCAGCAGCTCATTGTGCATCGATAAATTGAATTTTGGAATATTTGTGGCACTTTCTGAGAAAACTTCTATTGTGAGTTGCATAACTCAATGGTTACAACAATGATAAGAGTGCTGTTCATGCTGAGAGAAGTGAATTGTAAAGGTGTGTCGAGTGTGTTCAATAAAGAATTGAAGAGCTATTTTACTACCTGACTTATTAAGTCTACCTAGTTCCTTGGTTAGATCTAGTGAATATGTGTAATACAAATACAACAAAGTTGTTGTTTTTTTGTCTATAAATCGAAATTTTCGGAGATGTCTGGGTGTGTTTCCGTCTGTAATTCAAAATTTTGAATTTTGAGGACATTTAACCGTCGATAAATCACATTTTCAAAAATGTTCATCTATTTCCGAGGAAATGGTTCTGTCTAAATATAATTTTAGAACATTTGCGGCACTTTCTGAGGAAACTGTTGTGTCCTGTGTGTTGCACAGGGAGCGCTCAAGTGTTAAAAAATAAGAGAGTTGGTCATGCTGAGAAGAGAGTACAGGTGTATTGTTCTTAAAGAAACACTGTGGCTGTGTCTCGTTTGGAAGGCTGCTTGCTAGGTAGAACAAGTCATTTGAAGGCTGCAGTATACCGAGTGTCCTCCTTTAGACAAGTCTCGTTTAAACGAGACGGCCCTCGTAGGACAAACGGAAACGTAACGTAACACGGTTGCTAACAGCAAGCCACTCTTTAACAAGCGCGAACACTTTGAGTGAGAAGGGAAGAAAGTCTCTCTGGAAGGGAATGTATGAGGTATATTTTAGGAGAGTTAAAAGTCTAATACTTTATTTTAATTATATATTAATATAATTAACACAGGATAAGCGGTTGACGATGGATGGATGGATGGATTAATATAATTATACTTAGTATATGCTCTGCAGTAGCCTAATGGGAATTGGTGAGAAAAGGGGATTCAAAAATAAATAAATAAAGAAACAGAATTGTTATTTTACTAACTACCTGATTTATAACGGCCATCTACACTCAATGATCACTTTATTAGGAACACTATACTGGGTAGGGTCTCTGCTCTCAGAACAGCCTACTTTCTTAGATGTTGGAAATATTCCTTTGAGATTCTAGTCCATGTTGACATGATTGCATCATGCAATTTCTGCAGATTTGTCAGCTACACATTCATGGTTCGAATCTCCCATCCTACCACATCCCAAAGATGTTCAGATTTAGATAATGTGACTTGGAAGGCCAGTGAAGAACAGTGAACTCATTGTCATTTTCATGAAACCAGATTGAGATGAATTTTGCTTTGTGACATGGGGCATTTTCATGCTGAATATAGCCATTAGAAGATGGGTAAATTGTGGCCATGAAGGGATACACATGGCCAGCACCACACCATTACACCACCACCACCACCAGCCTGGACTGTTGACACAAGGCAGTTTGGGTACATGGATTCATTCTGTCGGTGACAAATTCTGACCCCACCATCTGTGTGCCTCAGCTGAAATCGAGATTCATCAGACCAGACTATGTTTTTCCGGTCTTCATCTGTCCAGTTTTGGGAGCTTGTGGCCACTGCTGCCTCAGCTTTCTATTTTTGGCTGACAGAACCCGATGTGGTCTTCTGTTGTTGTAGCCCATCAGCCTCAAGGTTCGTGTTGTGCATTCTGAGATCCTATTCTACTCACTACAATTGTTCAATTGCGGTTATCTGCGTTACCGTAGCCTCTATGTCTGCTTGAACCAGTCTGGCCATTCTCTGTTGACCTGTCTCATCAACAAGGTGATTCCATCTGCAGAACTGCTGCTCACTGGATGTTTTTTGTTTTTGGCACCATTCGGAGTAAACTCTAGAGATCAGCAGTTACAGAAATACTCAGACCAGCCCGTCTGGCACCAACAATCATGCCACGGTTGAAATCACTGAGGTCAAATTTTTCCCATTTTGATGGTTGATGTGAACATTAACTCAAGCTCCTGACCTGTATCTGCATGATTTTATGCATTACACTGCTGGATTACTTTTATGATGCTTTTATCTGCTTTTTGGATGTTCAGATTTCTGGGCACCATTTACTTGTATTGAAAGGACCAACTATTCTTCTATAAATCTTAATTTGTGTTCAGCAGAAGAAAGAAAGTCTCACACATCTGGGAATTTTCATTTTTGGGTGAACTATCCCTGTAAGGTGTACCTTTAGCCCCATTGTACCCTATGCAATAAGTTATAACACTGTTCTCCATCATTCAATCCTTATTTGATTAATTACTGCTGATCTTATCGAAAGTAAATATACACAAACATCTCTTTTAAATCAAATTAATTTTACTGCCTGCTTTTATGTGGCGGTAATAGTGCAATGTAATTGTGGCGGGCAATTTTTGTGAATAAAGCCCAATCTATTGTGAGCCTAATTTACATATAAAGTAGGTGCGTTTGTGCAGAAAGGAATGACAATGACTTAAATACTCAAGACGCAGCTCTGTTTGTGCATGCTTAAACTGGATTGCGGGTGGTTAGTGAATACGACGAGCAAAGGTGATGCCACTGTTTAGTGAATTTGCTCCTTTGTGTCTAAATGTAGACGCTGATCCCTCTCTCTATCTCTCTGTCCCCAGACTTTGGTCACGGATCTATTGAAGGGTTATAACATCTGAGTAATTGTCTATGGCTCTCCAGACAATGGTAAGACTTACACTATACAGGGCTGCAGCATCTCAGCTAAACACAGGGGCATCATCAGTCGTGCTTCTGAGGACATCTTCACCTGTATCAGTCCCCTGCAACTATGATGAGAGAATATGTCAAATACCAGTCAGTCATAGGATCTTGTTTTTTCTCCAGGAGCAACTTAATGTGTGGAATATTTATAAAATTACAACTCGCATTTCTCGTTGGTTTTTTTATGTAATAGAAATCACAGTAAGCAAAGTTCCAATGCTCATTTATTGCACTGCAACTGTACTTATTCTTTAGCATGCTTTCCACATCCTTATACAATCCTTAATTGGAAATAATCCAGCCCCCAAGACATCTCACTGCAAAACCAGGTGTCTTTTTACCACATCTTCAATGAAAGCATTACTGTGATGAATTAGTGACATTAATCCTTTTACTTACCATAAAGCTTATTATATAAAGTATATCTGATACATTTTGAATTGTATTCTCTGAATCGTGATAGATTGTTATGCTTCTATATATTTCAGGGCTTTGAGAAATTAAAAGAGCTTGAAAAAGATAAACCTTTGATGTTGATCTGCAGGTGTTTCGAGGCTCTCTTTCACCTCTTCAGGATCCGAAATGGAGTGAGGTGATCTGGGTGCATGACTGTGAAGACGTGGTGGATCTGGATGGGCTGACTGAGGTGGAGGAGGCTCCGCCCTCAGGCACACAAGTAGAAGAATTTCCATTTAACCTTAAATAAGATGACTTCATTTTGGTCAGAGCGATTCATTGTTTGTTCCCTGTTGCTTTGTAAAATTCAAACTCATTTAACATAACTTTCTGAAATGCCATAGCAATCTCAAAGGGAGATTTTCCAAGCAGATCCCACACTGTACACCCACAACATTGTGGTCTTAAACACAATGGTCCAGTCCCCTGGTATGTGTTTGTTTTCTCTCTAAGAAACAATGCCTTTAGTTAATGTTCCTATAAAAAGGAGTCTGTTTTTGAATTAAGATTTACACTGTTGCCATGCTTTTTATCGTCTTATTTCATTTGGAACATAAATATAAAATACTGGAGATGTTTCAGGAGAGGTTCATTCACACTCAATTACACTTTGACCTGTTTTAATGGGTAACTCAGTCCATTCTTCGGAAAATAACTCCCCCCAGTCAACCCCCTATGCATTAGTCAGCTCTTGGAACCTCTGCCTGGGGTCTGAATGTTATTGTAGAGAGATATGAATGTACCAGAATCTCCCACAGGGTCTCCCGAAACCCCTGCATGGGTATGTTGCAAATGCAATGTAAGAGTGTAATTATTCTATTAATATAAATCTGATTAACCAACCATCTCCCCTTGTGTGCATGTATATTGCAGGTTGCAGAGGGAGTCTTGACAACCAGCAAATTCACTCTGGTAAGCTGAATGCATCGGACACTCCTTTTTGCATAACTGAAATATTAGGTATTCCTAGTATGCCATACACATTCTTGGCATACTTGTTGTAAGCACCATAGTTGTGTATGAATTAACAAAGATTTACCAAACCCTCATAATTGTTACTCTATTTTGGTGGATCTGGCAAGCTCAGGAACATTTGTTTGTGTTACCCTGAAATTTGTCTGTATGAGTCAGATCATTCTAATAGCACTGGGACTCTGTTGACTCTTTTGTAACCATCTCACAGGAACGAAATCTATTTATTGCTAAATAATTTCTTTGTGGTTTACAGTCAATTGGTTGTTCATCTTCTTAACAAATGTATTGAGGGCTGTGAGTGATAGATGTAAAATAAAATAATGGAAACTTGTGTTGATACATGATTGATAATATGTATACTCCAGTGTGGCAACACACAAAATTGAACTCACAAAAATAGTAAGAGTATCTCAAGTTGTAATTACACTGTATTCCTATGTTGCGATATAAATAAATAATTTTAATTGACGTAAATATAAACCTAAGCTTTTTTCCTTGCTTTGTTTCCCTTTGCTGCATCAGTCTTGTAGTTCTGCTGCACCTGATATGAAGAGAACATTCAACAGCACAAATGAAAACCCCCAAGAGGCTAAAATGCTGAAACGCTCCCTCACCATTTATGGAAATGTTTGTAAAACCTCTGACATGTTAGGGAAAAAAGGTGTGCTCATTCTTATTATCACTATTTACTCGGTCAGAGTCAGGACTAGGAATATACACAAAACATTATTTGTAGGGTTAAATATCATTCCATTTAGGGAATTGGAGATGGGGGAAGATGTCATGTCAAATCAAACACAGAGAAAATAATTTCAGGAGAATATTAGCCTAGTTAGATAATATGGGGGCCTCTTCTTCCCTGTAATAGACAACCTAAAAGGTCAATATTAGGTCAAAAATGGCTAAAAAGAAACAGCTTTCTCTAGAAACTCGTCAGACAATCATTGTTTTGAGGAATAAGAGCTGAAGATTTCTACACTTCAAAGACAAAGAACAACTGACTCTTACAAGGACAGAAAGAGGTGTGGAAGGTCAGATGTACAACTAAACAAGAGGATAAGTACATCAGAGTCTCTAGTTTGAGAAGTAGACACCTCACATGTCCTCAGCTGACAGCTTCATTGAATTCTACCTGCTCAATACCAGTTTCATGTAAAAAAAAGCCACTTTTGAAACAGAAAATCTAAAGGAAAAGGTTAGAGTGGGCACAGTAACACAGACATTGGACAACATATAATTGGAAAAGAGTGTAATTAATCTTAAACACATTGAGATTTTGTGGGATCAGCTGGACTGTAAGGTGTGTGAGAAGTGCCCGACAAGTCAAATCTATGGCAAGTGCTACAGGAAGCGTGGGGTGAAATGTCACCTGAGTATCTGGACAAACTGACAGCTAGAATGCCAAGGATTGCAAAGCTGTCATTGCTGCACATGGAGGATTTTTGATGAGAACTCTTTGAAGTAGTTTAAGAAGTTCTGAACTTTTTTCTCATTTTAATAGTAATTTTTCACATTATTAATGTCTTGATTATACATTGTGATCTGTTGAACGTCACTTTGGTGAATAAAAGTACCAATATCTTTCCATAAGAGCAAAATCTTTACATTATTCCAAACTTTTGGCCGCCAGTGTACAACCTCACAGTCGTCTTGAATCCCCATATGGTAATATGTGTTGTGTTTTATGTCCTTTTTATTTTCAGCTTTCAAAACATATATATATATGAATAACATAAATAAATGTTATTATAAAATTATATATATATGTATATATATACTCACACACACACATACTGTATTTAGTGTGTATATTATATATATATATATATATAGTAAATACCACAGCCCCTCTTCTACATACCCTCATTGCCTGAGTCAGGCCGGGGGGGCATCTGGCCTGCCCAGTACTCAGTACTAGGTTGGGGTGGTGAGAGGTGGTCTCCACAAGTAACTGGGGTGATTTGATTAACTTTTAAATTCACCTCCGGTCCATGCCCCTCCCTCTCAGGAACCACTGTCACCAAGGTCACAGGGACCGCCTCTCTCCATGGTTTTAGGATGTTGAGGTGGTATATCTGATTGGCCCCACCCTATCCATTCACTTAACCTCCTAGTCAAACCCGACTCGCCGTGTGACCTCAAAGGGCCCTTGCAACTTGGCGAGTAATTTGGAGCTTGATGTGGGGAGTAATACAAGAACTTTATCTCTCGTAGTTGAGTGCCCCAATTATACAGTTCTTGAGCCTGGAGCAAATTCTCCTGTGTTAGTTGCCCCAAAGTGTGTAGTTTTGCTCTCAGGTCAAGAATGTATTGAATTTCATTACTAGTCGAAGGTCCCTCATCCCAGTTTTCTCGTAGGTGTGTATTGACATTGGTCTAACGTTCCCAGACTTTCAGTTTCATCATACCACGTTGGTGGAATGACTTCCCAACTCCATCCGTGTGTCACGAACCCCGCTCCTTCGCTCCGCCCCCTCGAGCTTCCACGCTCGTTCCGCCCCCTCGAGCTCCCACGCTCGTTCCGCCCCCTCGAGCTCGCATGCTCTTTTTGCTCGCTCGAGCCCTCACACCCACTTTGCTCCTACTCGCTCACATGCTCGTAGGCAATCTCCCTTCCTCGAGTTTCTCACGCGTTTCCAATCCCCCAGAACATTATGACCACCTGCACTCGCGTTATCTGCACTCCTGCACATTAGTTTCACCTGCACTCGTCTCATCACCTATCATTGTTTACACCTGCACTCGCCCCTATATATTTCACAACCCGTTCGTCTCACTCCTGTTGGTTATTGTATTTAGTTTCCCGTGTCTTTGCCCCCCGCTAGTCTCGTCTAGTTCTGAAACTCCTCTCGTTTACCCCTTAGCTTGCCAGCTCCCTTGTTCCCCTGTCTTTTGCTCCCTCTAGTCCCGTCTCGCTGATCCTGTTTACCCCGGCTTTGACC